>NC_056745.1:420017066-420187066 GCF_019279795.1 Protopterus annectens | reverse complement strand
CACTTTTGAGTAGAAAATCATGCAAGCTGACATCCAACAATGAGAGAGCTCGCTTTACTTGCTTGCCTCTAAGTTTTGCACGGGTTCTTCTTACTTGCTGTTGCATTGCCGTCCTAGTAGGCATTGCTGTTGCAAACTCAAGTGAAGTGGATGCTAACGCATCATCCACTATTAGGCAGGTAGAATCATTTGATACTGATGCACGTTGCTTAAGGTTGTAACAGACATTGTACTTCTCAATCTCAAAGGGCTCTCCAGAATGATTATGTTGTACCATCTTTATAAACTCTTCTCCACAGGTACTACTGCTTGTAATTGCTCTACCCTTACATTGTTCAGTTATTTTGCGCTTGCAGCACCAGTACTTTCTAGTTTTGCTGCACCTTTCCTGGTAATAGATATATCCTTCAATGACAAGCAAGTCATTTCCCTTTCTTGATTTGATAGTTTGGTATGTTTTTCCTATCAGTCCTGGGCTGCACGCTACCGTGTTCGCCATGTTTTTTGTTCACTGGTGAACGTAGAATGCAAAAAGTGGACAATATTTAACATATCATGTTCTTTACTATTCGCTGAATTGTTAATCAATTAAAGGGATACATATATTACACATTCGTTGTAATGTCATTCGTAATAATGTATTTTCGGTAGAGAGTTATTTCGTACTAGTGTGGTGCTGTATTTCACTTTCGCTATATTGAACTTGTAGTCTCATTCATAGTAATGTATTTTTGGTAGAGTGTCATTTCATACAAGTGAGGTGCTGCATTTCACTTTCGTTCTAATGAACATTCGTTGTAATGTATGGTATCCATATATATATAGATATATATGTGTGTGTGCATGTATGTATGGAGTGTTACCATTATGCTCCAAAAATGGGAAAAAGACAAGCTTTTCATAATGTTCCTGTAATTAAATCCGTATGTGGTCATATGACTAGAGGATTATAGCTCCCATCCACTTCATTATTTACAATTAATTTCTGATTAACCAAATATAGATTTCTAGACTTCCTTAATTCTTTTGCTCATAGATGGATGCTACTATATATTTCCAAGCATAATGCATTGTCTGTAACCCTATCGGTTTGAGAGTGTATTTAGTCAGTAGTCACAGGTAGTGAACTAGTTGTTATCAACCTTTTTTTGAATGTTGTCTAATATTTTGTTGTAGTGTCAGAGTCTGTGTGTGTGTTTGTCTTTCAGTCTGTGTGCAGGTGCAAGTATAAATTTGTGAATGATTGTGCTGTGTATGTACACCTGTGCATGTGTGCATGGTCTTTTCATCTTTTTTGTATGGATATGCTCATATGTCTTATGGGATATATGTTTATATACCTCAGAAGCTCTAACCGAGACCTACTACAAATCTAAAAACCCAAGTCTAAATTTGGACGTAACATGTACAGCTATCACCCCACTATTGCCTGGAATAGGCTCCCACTAGAAATCAGGACCCTTACACATCCTAAACAATTTAAGACAGCCACCAAAGAGCACTTTAAAAGTCACTGGTCCTACCACTGCACTCTCCCTCCTTAAACATCCCCTACTTCCCATTCCTTAATCTACTTTCTGCCCTTAACTCACACTTCTCACTACCTCTCTTTAATCTTCCTTGACTACTCTTTCTACTGTCCTGTAAAACCTATTAAGCTAATCAGCTCAGAGAAACATTCTATAATAACTGTCTTGCCTTCATGCAACTACATTATGATAAAACTGTTTTTTTGTAACCAATTATCCCCAAAAACTATATTCATCTTAATGACATTTCTTTATATACATCTTGAAAGAGCTTTGCTATACTCCTGATTATTGACACTGTATGATATTGTATTGCTACTTAATGGCTTGTAATAATCCTGTAACACTGCTGTTTTTAATTTATAATGAAAATTGTATAATATAGTGGAGCTTTTCTCCCTGGGCCTCCTCTGAAAAAGGGCTCTTCAGCTCAGTCGGACAAGCCTGGTCAACTAATGTAAAATAAAATAAATAAATATATGTGTGTTCTACTTTAAGTCTGTGGCTGACCATGTGTATGCATTCATAGCATGCCTCTCAACTACTTAGGACAATAAATCTGGACATAGCCTGAAATCATGGGGAAACAATGGCTCAAAAAAAGGAAGAGATTTAAATATTGTTCTTAGAAACTCTGAAAGTTGCTGGAATTACAGAATTTGTGCCAGCATGTATTTTCCTGAAGGATATCAATGAAACTCAAATGAATGTCATTATTTAGTGACTTCAATCCTCATTGATTTGCCAGAAAAAATACAAGGAACTTGCCCAAAATATGAAGTAAAACCCTGGACTTTCTGTGAAAATCTGGGCAGTTGAGAGGTTTGGCCGATGTGATGTCTAGCATCAGTATGTGACAGTATTTAGTGATGCTTCATTAGTACATGTAGTAGAGAATGTTAGCTTTATTTGTACCTTTCAGTATAAATCTTATGGGATATATGTTGATATTTTATTTAGGGGAAATGCTTTTATTGGTTTGGTTGTATTTCCTTGAAGGTTTGCTTTGTATTGGCAAAAGTTTTAGTTAATGGGCTTGGGTTTTTGTTTTTTGTTAGTTGTTTTATAATAATACATGTAATATATTCATTAAATATCTGCCAAATGTCACTTTATCATAAGATTTCACATTTATGTGCTAATGAAATTTTGATATATGGCTCTTCTAGATATTTAAACTGAATCCTGCTGTTGAACAGGATATTATTGTTTTCCTGGTGTTAGCAGGATAAGAATTATTTTAAAACCAGTTTCATTTCAACATTTTTTTAGATATTTATAGTACTGACATAGTTATTAGTTAAGATGATGGCATACTTGATGGTTCATAAACACTTATTATTACATAATTTGTTTTTAGTTTAAGCATTTATATATGTTTTCTAGGATCCTTTACTTATATTTATTAATGTGTCACTGTTTGAATATTCTCTCTACATTGTTAATGGTTTTCAGACAAGTAGGTAAATAATTTATTTTTCTATTACATAGTGATCTCTTACCTTATGTCAATTGTAATTAATATATTTAGGACATTAGATGCAAATACTTATTCATTATATTGGATTTTGAGGAACACTTATTGTTCTCATAGAATTTTAACCCTTACTGTTTATAAGTTTAACAACAATATTTAATAAATAATGAAGTAATAATGAAATAGATGCCATTTTTTAAGTTACATGTTTGAGAAAATCATTTTTTTGCATTTGTTTCTTCATTATACAATTGTATCATACTTAAAAATGTTTAGTAATGAGTGTGCTTTATTTGTTTGATTATGATAACTTCTTCTTCTTTTGGCTTTTCCCAGTTAGGGGTCGCCACAGCGGATCACCGTCCACTCATGATGGGCAGTGGAGTTTTACAGTGTTGAGTTGCCAGCCCGGCGCCCAACCTTCCACAGAAGGCACACACACACACACACACACACACACACACACACACACACACACACACACACACACACACACACACACACACACACACACACACTCAAGCCTAGGGCCACTTTAGAGTGTCCAATCCACCTACAGCATGTCTTTGGGATGTGGGAGGAAACTGGAGCACCCGGAGGAAACCCACGCGACCACAGGGAGGACATGCAGACTCCACACAGAAGGCACCCCAGCCGAGGATCGAACCGGAGAACCTCTTGCTGTGAAGCAGCAATGCTAACTGCTGCACCACCATGGCCGCCCATATTTGTTTGATTATGATGACTGTATTTGGTTAATTTTAAGAAGTAGGATTAATTGGGTTTGGATAGTGTAATGCATCTTTTAGTGAGTGGTTTGTATGATAATGTCATCAAACTGGGGATTTTATATTCCATAAGCAAATAGTAGAACCAGTGAGCAAAGGTCAGTGATATCCAAAAAGTACAACGAGAATCTATGAAAGGAACACTTAATCACCATGACTGAATAAAATCAAACAAAATTTAATAGCAAAATAATGGTATACGCAGCTTCATTAGACTATTTACACTCCATAAAATCATAGCACTTAAACATTTAACAAGCCAAGAAAACTCAATGAGATAGATCATGTGATCTGAGCGCCAGTTTAAAAGCACAGGGACATTCAAATCAGGGCTCTTATCTGCTTGTAGATATAAGATCCATTTAAATTCATTACATTCTGTCTTATTCTTTAAATCCCCTCACCTTAAATTCACATTAATCAATTCTAACACAGTGAATTTAAAATGATGAGTTGCACCACATGCATTAACATGTCTTGCTAAAGCATTAATTACTTAATTTCAAATTTCTCACATCATTATATTCTAAAATTCTTTCTTTCTTTCAAAGTACGATTTGTCTTCCCTACGCAGAAACTGCTTCATGCAGTGCACTGTGCCAGATATACTAAATTACTGTTTTTGCAGTCAGCAAAGAAGTTAAAATTTACCTTGCAACCCGACACCAGATGTAAGAATTTTAAAGTGGTTCAAATAAAAGTTAGTAAGATTTGTGAGAATATTAATAAAAACTGGCCAGTTTTGATGTTGAATGAGAATATAAAGAAGGTGTTAGCCAATAAACCAAAATTCTCACTCAGAAATAATAAATCATTAAAATGTCATTGATCACAGAAGTTCTGATTGAATTGTCACCTTCCCATGCCAGTCTTCCAGTGCCGGTAAATTTATTTGGACCACTTTATAATTCTTACATCTGGTATCTGGTTGCAAAAATTTTAGAACATAATAATGACATGAGAAATTTAAAGTTAAGTAATGCTTTATCAAGACATTTTAATGAATGTGGTGCAACTCATCATTTTAAATTCATTGTGTTAGAATTGATTAATATAAATTTAAGAGGTGGGGATTTAAAAAGTAAGATGGAATGGAATGAACTTAAATGGATCTTATATCTACAAGCAGCTAAGAGCCCCAGTTTGAATGACTCTGTCTTTAAAACCGATGCTTAGATCTTGTGATCAAACTCATTGATTTTTTTGGCTTGTTAATTGTTTAAATGCTGTGGTTTTTATGGACTGTATGTGGTCTGATGAAGTGACATTTGCCATGAAATTGCTTACCAATATTTTGCTATTAAATTTCTTTGGATTCTATTCAGTTGTGGTGGTCAAGTGTTCCTTTCATAGGTTTTATATTCCATGTTGGGGATATGATTGTTCTTAAAATAAAAATGTTATTATTAGTTTTAGTGTATCTGTCCATAGCAAGCTTTGGTTTTAGTGGTTTATATTCTAAAATAGAGGAAGTTTTGACAACATCATGTAATTTAACTGACCACAGTGTAGTTACCTTTACAATTTCTTTAAAACCTAATAATTTAATTAATTGTCAGAGACTTCCTGTGTATTTAATCAGAATTAATGGTTTTAGAGAATGGTTGTTGAATGAATTAAATCAGTTTATAGATGTTAATAATAATGGTGAAGTTATGGAAGTTCTTTTATTTGATACGTTAAACACTTATTTATGTGGCAAAATTAAAAATTGGTATATATGTAAAATGATGGAGTGGGATAAAGAATTAAATGTCCTACAATCTGATATAGATAAACAAAAGATATATTTTAAACCTAATGATAAGTCTGTAAATTCTAAGTTGAAAATATTGAATCAGAAATGCCTTGGAGATATTTCAACATAAAATTTAAGTAAGTTTGGAAACATTAAAATTACAGTCATATTCTATAAACCCTAAAAGTTTACATAGATTAGCCATTAGATTAAAGCATATAAATAATTCAAATCATGTTAAGGAAATCTCTTACAAAATTGGGAATACGAATAAAAAGGCAACAGATTAAAAAAATACATATTATAATGAGCAAATTAATAATAACAAAATACCTCTTGATAACAGTCATCTGATAGCAGTTTGAAAGATAATATACATTATAACTTAACTAAAGAACAAAAGATTGGAATTGAGAAGTATTTTTCTTTTAAAGAATTAAAAGATCAAATTTAAAAAAAATAAAACTGGTAAGGCCCCAGGTGTTGATGGTATTATACCAGAGTTGTATAAGTTAATTCCTTATAATATATTAAACATTTTGTTAACAACTTTTGAAAAGGTTAAGACAAATTCAAATATTCCTCCTTCTTGCAGATTTTCTCTTTGTAGCTCCCATTTTAAAACAGGATAAGCATCCTAAGTTGTGTTCTTCTCATCATTCCAGTTCACTGTTGAATGTGAATTATAAAGTATTTATGCCTATGTTAGCGAAAAGATTAAATCTTGTGTTGCCGGGTTTAATAAATTATGATCAGACTGGTTTTATTTTGCATAAGAGGGTTCATAATAATATTATTAGGCTTAAATCTTTGATAGATGTAGGTAATAAAAATAAGACAGAACTCTTAACAAGTTTTAATTTAGATAAAGTCTTTGACTCAGTTATTTGGCCTTATTTGTTTGAAATGCTTAAAGAATATAATATTTTAATTTGAATTTATTAATCTTATAACAAATTTATACAATAACTTGTCTTTTGTTAAAATAGGTTCTTTTCTATGTGGTTCTTTTAAAATCTTTAAAGGTACAAGGTTATCCAATCTCTTTTGTTATTTGCATTGATTATGGACTCTTTTGCTAATTACAGTAGATGCAATGTGGATATTAAGGGTTTCTTGATTAATAGATATCATATTTGTAAGATTCAGGTATTTGCAGATGATATTTTGATAACTAGTGGTGATATTGATTCATCGCTTATTCATATAATTAATTCCTTAGGTTTCTTTGAAAGGATTTCAGGTTTGTTATTTAATCATTGTAAAAGACATAGTTTGTTCATTAATAAAAAATAAATGCCTTTTGGGAAATTGTAAAGATTTAAATTGGGATAATTTGCAATTTAAATGTCTTAGTATAATTATTATGTCTAATATAAAAGATTCATTATCAATTAATTCTAATAATTTAGTTAGCATTGCTACCAAATTAACTACTAACTGGAATAAATTATTATTTTACATTGGAAGACCAACTTACATTGATAAAAATGATAATATTGCCAAAAGTTTTATTTTATGTACAGTTATTATTCATACTCCCTTTAAAAATGTTTTAACGAAAATACATTCTATTCCCCTTAGGTTTTTATGGCATCCCAATAAGCTTAGAATATCTTTTGAATGGCGTGCAAAAAGGTTGGGAGGAAGGTGGCATAGGTTTCCTGAATATTGAATTATATGTGGTCTGTTATTCTTAACATAATAACTTTATGGTTAAATTTTTCATATGATACATGTTGGAAAACAATACATGAAAGATTATTACTTGCAAATATTTCTGCGTTAGAATCTGATATGCAGTTTGGAATTAGTAATTGTTTAATAATTGTATTTTAAAAGATTATTGTCTTAATGACAAGAATAATTTCATTGCCATCCCTTTTGCAAATACGTTTAAAAGATTTATGAACTCTAATTATATAGTTAAAAATTACTATTTTTATTATTTCCTATACCTTATACTATTGAATGTCATTTAATCTAAGAAAAAATGTTAGATCTTAATGATACTAATTTAACATTTTAGCATCAATTTGTTAATGGTAATAAAATATACGTAGCTGACCGTATTCTGCAAGATATAGTTTGGAGAAGAACAGTTGGTTGAGTATACATACTTTAAAAGAAATATGTTGGTGATAAAGTTAAAGTATATGTGGATCATCAACTAAAACATATTTCAAAAATATCAGAATTTTTCTTTAATGTTAATAGAAATTTTAAAAATAATAAATCTTACTTATCTATAATATATAGAATTATAAGAGTTGATTGAATTTATTTCTGCAGATTTGACTTTTTGGAATTTCTCAACAAAAATAAATAATGAAGTCGTTTCAGACAATGATAGAAGATTAATTTTAAAATCTGCTGGGGAATCTACATCTGTGCTTTATTGGAGAATGTATACTTGGAAATATTTACACAGAGTTTCTTTTTTTAACTCCACATAAAGTTGTACTAATGTTTAATACAGAAAACAAAATTGCTGGAGATGTAGTGAATCCATTCATGCTGATTAGCTTGCTATGCTAATTGAATGTAAAATAGTAACTTCCCTTTGGAAGGAGTTCAGGAATTTTGTTCAAGCTTTGTGGTCAGATAATTCTATTATCACTAACCCCAGACTCTATAACAACTTCACAAGTTTGTTTGGTCTATATTGGCTATAGCAAGGACAGTTTTTACAAAGAAATGCAAAAATAACCTTTCTTTCTCTGAATCTTAGCTAGGACTGTCTGTAAAAAAATGAGAACTTCAAATGATACCCATCAATACAAATCTTGGCCAAATTTTACTTGAAAATTTTTGATGGTTTAGTTTAGCATATGGAAATATTGTTATATTGTTATGGACCATACAATTAGTTATGAATTTGTTATGCTTTATCAATTATGTTTTGTTTGTTATTAAAATCTAATAAAAAGTTGTTTGGAAAAAAAACAGCAATATTGCCTTGTGGATTTTGCAGGGCAGTAAAGCATGAAGGAAGATAAACAAATATGATACCTTTCCTACAGTTTAATGTATATGTTTATGTGTGCATCTTTACATAAACTGCACTGGCAGGTTAATGTCATTGCCAATGAGTTTGCTTCAGAGAAAAGTTTAACAATGGTATTATCTTGCTATGTATTTATTTATTTCATAGCTAGGTGACTGGATTGACCCTGCATGGAGCTTTTTCAACCTTGACCTGTCCACAAGGCATAAAGACTTGTATAAAACAAACTTCATAAACAAGGTATAACTAGGGTGTCTATAATTAGAGACTTCACCTCCATACAGAAGACAGAAAATATGCAATGTGTACTGATCTGCTTAAGCAACAAAAGTGGTAACAATAAGAAATATATGCACACAGTAAGTCTGTGTAAGGAAAAAATATGCAGTCATTTTGTATTAGACAATGGTGATGCATAACTTGAAGAGAACATATGTAAGTACAGTAGGATCCTGGTACAATCTATTTTATGATAAATTGGGTTATGATAATCCATTGGGATCTAGTTAACAAAAAAGATAGGAAAAGCTCCAAATTGTGTAAAGGTATGTTGTGCACTTTTGCTTCATTTTAATGTGAAAGGAGGGCAGCAATGTATAACAAGTGCATATCAGTAATACCTGCCTCCTCATGTTAGTTCTAGATGATAATAGGGTCATTATTACTAACTGGCAAGTGTAAACCTGTCACATTAAGTGCTCTTGAGGAAATGTTTCATTCTATAAGAACTGAAGAACATTACTTTATCATGTGGAATATCACATTGTCTTAAGCCATATTTATTGTAGTTATTTGCTATGTACAGATCTGTGCATGGAACACCATGATGTTCCAGTACATCAAAAGATCATAATAGTAATATAACAGGCAACCCAAGTCATAAAATCCTGCAAAAGCATTTTCACAATCTTTTCAGTAATAAAGTTGTTAGACTTTAAATAGTTGCACTAATTTGTTACGTATGCATGTTTATGCAAAATCTTCATAGGTTCATAGTTTAGTACTAAGCTAACTGCCTTTGCGAGCCATCTTGAGCTTAGCTAATTATCCCTTTTGAGACTCAAACCCTGCACCTTGTGTTTGTAAAGCAAACACCTTAGCCATTAAGCCACCCTTCCAGGTGGCATAATGTGTTTAAAAAATATAACTTGACTGTGACATGCAGAAATTCACTGGGGCTTAAAATTATGATTCCATCTATGTAACTCTCTACTTAATCATGCAGTTACAAATTCCATATTTTGAAAACATAACTCTTTGATTAGGTAGGTAAATTAATTTGAGGTCATAACCATCATGAGTCCATTCTTCTAACTTTGCACAAAGTCCTTGAATTGTATTTTTTAAAAATTGAAATTCACAGATTACACTGTATATGTATAAACATATCAGCACATTAAATCAATCAAATGTTTACAGAAAAATTCAGCATTACACGGATAGGCAGCCTTTCCTTTCTAAAATCTAAAACATAAACACCGTAACATGTGTCCTTTAGATTAATAGAACCTGAAATCAGCAGATTATGTATGTGTATGTATATAGCTGTGCCTGTAGTCCATCCATTTCACCATCAGTCCTAAAAAGCATGAATAATTGGGAGGTTTCTGTAAATGGAAAGGGAGGAAATGAGGAAGGAGAAATAAAAGCTTATGTGACAGACATGAAGCAATTACATCTGTTGCTATTTTTCAGGTGTCTGGCTAAGTTTTATATTATTTTATTAATTTATTTGAGTTTAGTATTTGGTATAGGGCACTGATGATGAATAAGCAATTTCAATCTTAGCCAAGGAAAGATTAAAAAGTAAAACTATGTAAAATAGCACATACAACAAAATGGAGTGCAGACAAAGGTAAGTATAATTATGTACATATTATAAAACAAAATTATATTCATTTATACACAATTGATTCAAAGTGACAGCTAGGTAAGATATGCAATGTAATAGTTATGGCAGAGATTAGCTGGCATGAGAGTATGAAAGCAATGCGAGATTGTGGTAGGATTCTGTAATGTAGCCTGACAGATTGCATTGTCATTTACCTGAAGATGAAACTTTAACTGTGGCCAGAGTATAGGGTAGCATGATATTTCCTTAAGATGGGAGGGATGGAATCCCAAAGTTTGGTACCAGTTATAGAGATGCAGTGATTTGTGTAGTGCAGCTTTGATTTGGGGGCTTATAATGTTGCTGCTAAGTGGTCATAACGTCTGAGGTTATTGGATGGAGATTGTCTTATTTGTTTATCTGCTAAGGGCAAAATTGATTGTTAGAAGGTTGACCTGGTGAGAGTGCAACAGAAGGTCAGATCTTTATTTGATTGACAATCAGTTTGCTTTTCCTAAGGTTTTACAGTGCTGTTCATGTTTTGGAGAGAGTGTGATGAACCTCCCCATTTTATTGATAATTTCTTGACTGTATGTGGAGCTTCTTTTTGAAACAGATCCAAGTAAAGAGAGGCTATATTCTATTTGTGAAAGAAGAATTGACTTTGCCTTTTGCTGTTCTCGCACCCTCATAGAGTATGGGGAGATTTTGTTGATTCAGAATAAGAATGGGTTAATCTTTTTCTTTGTGTTGCATAGTTGGATCCAGACTCACAAATATTAAAAATGAGTTAGTATTTTCTATCTCAGTATTGTTATGATCAAAGATTTGTAATGGAGAAGATATTTTTTTTTTTCAAAACAGGTTTATTGTTTTAACATATAAGAATGGAGAAGATATTTTGAAGAATTTATGATTTGTTCATTTTTGATTTGGAAGAGTTAACTTGATTTTTGTTATTAATCTACTGGATGCAGAACAGGAAATATGGCTGAGGTTCGTTCTGTAGTATTGAGAATGACTGTGAGTGGAATAACGCCATGTCATCAGCATAAAGTAATATGTGAGGTGAGGTAGTTTCATGGCAGGTTGTTGTTGTAGACAGAGAAAAGGAGGTAACAAGTTGTAGCCTTGTAGAATATTTTTTTGAGTTTGGCTGATGGAGAGAATGAGGACTGAACTTTAACAGTGAAGTGACAGTTTGACCAATAATTTTTTAATCTAGGAATGGCATCAGGACTAATGTCTGTTTCAAGTAGGTGAAACTTAAAAGCAAACCATCCTGGTGGCCACCAGTATAAATAAAATTCACAATTAATGGGAAAAAACTCAGTAGCATATGTAGCACATCAAATGACCACCAGTTCAGGGAAAAATGTTAAGAATTTCACTAAGAATTTTAGAAAGATTATTATATCTACTAAGGAAGTCTATGAACTCAGGTTGGCAATTGAAATCAAGGGCAATTACAAGTCCTTCTTTAGTTATGTTGGAAAACTAAAAGAACAATACTCAACAATGTACAGAACTCATGCTAAATGGCAAAGCCTTTTCACAACTGGTGAAAATTGATAATATCCTAGCAAATAAATTTAGTGCAAATTTTACCCCTAAGATACCTATACAACATTTATGATCTCAGTAGCTCTCAACCCTCCCCTTTATCACTAAAGAACATTTTGTGAAAGGAATGTCTAAGACTAAAGACACTACCTTCATGTGACCAGATAACATAACCAGATGTTTGACAAATACTACCAAACATGCCCTAGAATGATTTCTTCAAAACTATTTAGCCTGAATATGGCTACAGGTTCAGATCTGGAAGTATGGCATACAGTGCAGATGATGCCACTCTGTAAGGATAGCCCTACTACAGACTCTGGAAACAGTAGGCCCATAAACCTGATGTATCTCATAAGGCCATGGAACAGATTTTAACAAACTTGATTAAAATTGACATTAAAAGTCTAATCAGGCTAGCGCTGAAGCAATTTGGTTTTGTAAAAGACAGATCCTGTCTAATGAACCTTGTTAACCTCTTTGAGAAGGCAACACAAGCTACCAAGGCAATACAAGCTAACAAAAGTGTTTACTGTGTTCACACGGCTTATTTGGCCATGACAATTGACACCAATGCCCTTTGTGATGTACCACACCAGACATATTAAAATATTGGAAAGACCCCAGAGGTTCTGAAAAAGGGGGATTATGACAACCCACCACTGGACCAGTAACAAAGGTGCCTTAATTCTCATTGCTGGAAACAGTGGGGGACATACACTAGGAGGATGACAAGTACACACACAATATTTCCAGATGCAGCTGTCTGCATCAAGTGCAGTTTCCCTTAAGAACACACAGAGACCATAGTCAGTCCAGGGCTGGTTTCTTCCTCTTTCTCCAGATCCCCAATAAGACTCCATACTGGCTCAGCTATAGAGTTGAGATCTCAGCTGAGTGGCCAAGCCAAAACCTCCAGCACCCTTTCTGTCCGACCAATGCTTTGTGTCCCTGCCCAAGTAGCTGACACACAATCACACACTCATTGAGGTTTGATTTAAACACACACACACACACACACACACACACACACACACACACACACACACACACACACACACACACCTGGGAAAGGCTGGTACAGGTTTACTAGCTATGCCCCCTTTTGCCAGGAAGATATTGTAGTTATCACCACTACCAACCAACCCTTATTGGCTACTTTAACGCCCTTAATAAAGGGTGTCCAATCTTACTGTGTAATATTAATATTAATGCAAATGGGAGTTTGACAAAGAGCAAGGCTATTAGGAGTGGCCCACACAGTGTCACAAAATAAATATGCATGTACTCTCAAAACTTAAATATCTCTAGACAGATCAGCCACAATGAGAGGTTAAAGTATATTTAATAATAAATAATAAAAGAACAAAAAAATGCACAGTATATAATTACAGTGACATCAGAGTTCAAAACCACAGGAAATATTTAAAACAACATTGCAGGACAGTCTCAAATAAATAAAGAAAAACATCTAAACTAAGCTTCACTGTATTCCTGACTGAATCTAAGAGAATTAATATACCCTAGTTAACTTACTTAATTGGAGCAAAGCAGATGTGGTGAGTGGTTCTTGTCAAGTCCAAGACAGAATACAGAATGCAATGTCTCAGAGAGTTCTCATATTAATATTTCAAATATTACTACTGGGATAGCTTGCAGGATGACATTATTCTTGTCATCTGACTCTGTCCCAGGTAAAATCCCCACTGCTGGAAGCTGTCAGTATTTAGCATCTACCTGGGAAAATACATAGACCTCAGATCGTTGGCAGATGCTGGAGGTCATAAAACAATTGCATTCCTTCATACTTCCAGAGGTAGTAATTAGTTCACTCTGAAGACAATACAGAAAGCTTCTCAGAACAGGCATTATGTCTCTGATCTAGCCTATAAAGTAATTTCATTTCAGCTATTTTTCTGAAGTCAACCTCCTGTATTCCAGTTTCTACTGTTTATATATATATATATATATATATATATATATATATATATATATATATATTTAAACAGTTACAGTAATGCATGTACATTTCTGTTCTCTTCCAGAAAGGCACACTGTGGTTACATTTTAAGCACAAGTACTTTATAGAATACCTTTCTAATACGCATGTCTGTACAGACCAGTTTGATATACACATGACATACAGTTCTAATACAGTTATAACACAAGCATCTTATATAAATCACATTGATGTTCACAAATGACATATAATTATTTACAAAATTCCAGTTAACTGTGCTGGCATTATCTCCTTTTGTGACAGAGATCATAGGCTTAAAATCCTGACGCTACCAAAAAAGCTTCAAATCTATATCCCTCTTTTCTGTTTCTTACTGGCTGGTCAGAGGTGACTTATATTTTACCTTCCAAACAGTTAGGGACACATTTGCTCACAATATCTTGTACCTTCCAAAAAGAGAACACAACTGAAACCACTGGATAAAACCAATCATGTAATTTATTCATGCAAAAAGCTTATGTGATTGGTTTTATCCAGTGGTTCCAGTTACTTTCTCATGTATGGATTTCTACATTTTTAAAGTTAAGTGGATTAATCATTGTTCACAGTTGTTTCATTGTAGTCTCTTGTACCTTCATAGATCAAACCATCCCACAAATACCAGATGAAGGCATCTAAACCTGCTTCAGCAAATCAGAAAAACAAGGTGGAAAGACAGATCCATTCCTTGGCTTCTCCTTCACCTCTGGAATTGACTCCTTTGCAGATAAACCAGTGTAATACACTGTCTTCCTTCAATGATGACTTGGATAATTGGATAGGTATTCATGAATTCAACCCTGACATGGTTAACATAGCCCTCCTTGAGAAAGGCATTACAATCTAGGATAGAAACTGGCAAGGTCTAATGGTCACAGGACTCAGTAGCTTTGAACTTCCTATGATTCCTATGATATAAGGGCATTGTGTGATCCACAATATCAAATGGCTTGGTAGGGTCAATAAAAATGGTGCCTGTAAGCTGCCCTTTCTTCATAACTAGACTGATTTCATCTGTAAGAGTCCATGGTGCGATTATTGTGCTGTGACCTGACTAGAAGCCATGTTGTTTGGATGAGAGAAGATCTTAACATAGATGAGTTTCACTAGAATTTTATCTAGGTGGAGATAATGAAGATTGTGCAATAGTAAAACACTTTGATGGGGTTGGGTCATTTTGGGAGTGGGCTTACTATAGCAACTAGTGAATGTAAGTTGTGTTCTTATTTTCCTGATGAAGATGTAGCAGAGATTAAACTATTTTATGCTAAAGCTATTGTTCGTCAGTGCTTTCTAGTGAATTTTATTTACACTTCACTGTAATGAGTTTGGAAGAAGTGATTAAAACAGGGGTCTGGATGCTGCATGGACCTCAGAAGTTGTAGAGTTCTAGATATGCTGAGGTTTACCTTAGAGCTTTTTTACAGAGTTTTGATCTAATTGTGGCCTGGACAAAAGTCTTGAATAAGGAAAGAAATTCAGTATTACGTTTTCTTTCAATGAAAAATAAGTTGTGTCTAAAGCCTAATGTTCAAAGCTAACAAAACAGTAATTCCCTAATAAATTGAGAAGGGAAATGCTTTTAAAGAGATATAAATCATATTTAGAATTATGCACAGATTTATGTCCCTTCAGAAAATATAGTTAACACCTTCTGTGTACCCCCTAGTGTTAGACTGCGATAAAAGTAAATGTATAAATGTCCACAGTCATATATTATACAGCTGATGGTCTGAGAACAGAAACTAAAGCACATTGATAAAACCCACATAGAGACAGGGAGTACATGCAGACACCACACAGAAGGAATAACAACCAAAAACTCAAAGAACCAAGCTTTCTTAAACAGCAACACTGATTAATGCAAAACTCTGCCATTGAGCAGTTGCTATCACACACATCTACAAAGCCATACCCAATACACAGACAATTCCACTTTGTTCTGCTGCGCCTCTAACCTATCTGATCTTCCGTTTCTAACTCAAAATGCCTTCTCAACTACTGAAATCTGGATGCACCAAAACCACCTCTCACTAAACGCTAACAAAACTAAGATTTTTCTATTCACTCCCTCAAAATCCACTCCCATTGATAAAAAATCACTTCAAATTACCAGCCTTAACAATTCCATTATCGAAGTCATTCCCTCTGCCAAACTCCTGGGGGTCACCATCGACGAACACTTAAAATTCAATGCTCACATCCAACTTAACATCAAGAAAACCCACATAAAACTTGGCCTACTCTACAGAAACAACCACTTCCTCACTCCCTCCACCAGACAAACTTTGGCCACTACCTATCCCCTGCCCTCTACTCTGAGGACCTGTGAAAATCCAGACACCTTCAAAACACAACTTCATTCTTCTGTTTCTTCACATGAAATGTAACTGTACACTTCAACTCATACCTCCCAAGCTCTGCTCCTCCTCCTATCCTGGCTAACCTTCATACCTTCCTAATTTCTCTCATATACTTAGATTATATTTGTAACTAAACAGTAACATCCAGCCATTATGCTGTATGCCTGTCTTTCTCTTGAAAGATTTTTAATAGTTTTGCTGTTTTTACTGAATGATACCTGTTCTGACTGTAATACTACCTGTCGATTTTTGTACTACCTGTTAATTGCAATGCAAATATTTTTCTTGTAATTCTCTATGTAATGTAACTTTGTATTGTGGAGCTTTCTCCTCTGTCCTCCACTGAAAATGGGCTCTCAAGCCCAGTGGACCTCCCCGGTCACCAAACTGGAATAAATAAATAAATAAATATAATCTTGCACAGACCCACCACAGAGAGCAACTTACTGAATGCAGTGCTGATGTTATACTATAAAGTGAAAAACTACAGCAAACTTGTTACCTTAGATGCATAGCAATCCTCCCAATCTTGATACTCATGATTTATAGCTAGTTTACTGATTGCGCACACTTCAGGTATCAGTGTGTGTGTTAAAAGCCAGAATAATGATAACTTTAGATGAACAAATGCCAACAGTGTCAATCACTTTCATCCATGCTGCCCCAGTACTCAGCATTTAAAGCCAACTTTATTGACTGTGTACACCTCAGATATCAGAAAGTAAGAAAATAAAACTAATAGCGACTTACCATAGTAATTTATTTTACACACACACACACACACACACACACACACACACACACACACACACACACACACACACACACACACACACTCACATCAATATGCACATGTATACACAAATGTGACCATCAATTACAGATATGTGTAACCTCTTAACCTCTTAACTCAAGAATCTGAAAAAGCTAAAAATAAGGGTAGACAAAATGCCAAAGTAAATGGCAACTATTGTCTTTGTAAAAATAGATGCTTGCTAGAATAACAGGCTTTACATTTTCATGCTTTATGAAGGATTTTATGTCTGAAACTATAATGTTTTTTAAACCCCTTTATTGAATTATCACTTGTGACATAGGCAAATTTAGATGTTTGTAATCATTACTTACAACAATCTAAACATGCTACAAAAATCTGGACAGTTAAGAGGTATGATCTGAAGTCTGTTTGTTCCCAGCACCAATATCGTTTGTCTTTTCAAATCCCAGTAGTGGGCTTTGTCAGCAGAAAAATTAATTGGTGGAGAGAGCAAATATCCTTAAATTCAGGTCTTCCCTTATCCCCTTATCCCTCGCTATTCCAAAGCAGTCAGTCATCACAGACATTTCGAACTTTCCTTGGGGAGCAGTTTCAGGAGGGATAATAGTGGAAGGTCTGTGGGACACCTAGGGCAGATAGAAGCATGTAAATATGAAAGGAATATGTGCTGTTATCAAGGTACTGAACTCTCTGAATCATCTTTGGTCCCCAGGACCTCTTCAAGTTGCTACAGACAATAACACAGTCATGTGGTATATCTCCAAGCAGGGGAGGGCCAGTTCATACCCCTTTTGCAGATTAGCCATGTTAGCTTGGGATATAGCTTCCTAGTTCAATCTGACTCTACAAGCAATCTTCATTCCATCAGAGCAATATTCTGTGGCAGACCCTGAGATATGCAGACTAGTTTAAGGAGGCTTTATTTACCTCCTCTCTAAATAATCAGCTAGCAAGATTCTGCTTCAGGACTACCAGAAGGCCTGTAACTCAGATTCCTTTTTCGTTTTCTTTGACAGGAACATCCCTGTATACATTTGCACACTTTCCACTGACATACAGGGTACTTCTGAAGTTTCAGAAGGAATCTCCCAAGACCCTTGTTGTGACTCCCTTTCTGGCCAGGCAACAGTCATTTTCCCTTCTTTTGGAAATGGCCAGGGACAATTACAACAAGCTTCCTCAAGGAATGAATCTAATCACACAAGATCATGGGGTGTTAGATACACCCCAACTGCAATCAACTTCAACTGACTGCCTGTATTATAAGGTCTTATTTTACTTTAGGCTCCTGTTTACAGAGGAGCTGTATTAGGTACTAATGGAGACAAGAAAGCATGCTACAGTAAAATCATATATTAGCAAATGGAGAAAGTTTTCTAGTTGATGCCAACAACAACAACACCACCACCCATTCAGGACTAATTGTTCTATGGTTTTTACAATATTTATGTGAGATACTTCTGTATGGCCTTTCTTACTCCTCTATCAAGGTTAATTTATTGGCCATTCTAGCATGTATGTCCATGGATCCTCCTCTTTCAAGGCATTTTCATGTCTTCATGTCAAAATGTTTTTGAAAGGAGTTTTACTTAAGAGGCCTGCAAGAAAAGCAGTGGCCCCTTCTTGGAATCTTAATTTTGTGTTAGAGAAGCTAATACTTGCTTCATTTGAACTAGCTAATCTGGCTGAACTGAAGTTCTTAACATGGAAAACAGCTTAGTCATTGTTCTGACATCTGCAAGAAGCATCTGAGTTGCAAGCTGTCATGGTGAGTCAGCCCTCTCCACAGATACAGGGTTTCTATAAGAACATAACTCCCAGTCACCACAAGTGTATCACAAGGCTCTGCCCTTGCTCACCTCTTCTTTAACATTATCACCAACACCCTACACACATCCATACAGGAGGCCTCCCTAATACAGTATGCAGATGATTCCACAATCATTTGCACATCTGGCAACATGGCCACCTCCAAAAAAAAAATTACTCGAGAAGCATTAGCAGCAACTGAAACATGGCTTTGTAACTCACAACTCATGCTCAGCCCTAGAAAACAAACAAACTAATACTACTTTTCCCCAAATCCCACTCAAGTGAAAAACATAATTTAAAGTCCTCTCTTGATAATACAACCCTTAAAGTCACTTTCCATAGCAAATTATTACGGATGATAGTGAACGATAATCTTAAATTCGACCTGCATACATAAAATTGCATTAAAAATAATCACCAAAAACTGGGAATGTTTTATAGAGGCAAAAACGATCACACCGATGCAACAAAAACTACACTTGCCACTACTTATCTTATCCAAGCACTTGTTTATGGTGCTCCCATTCTTACTAATATTCAGGCACCACAAAAATCAAAACTTGCTAAATTTGTAGCAAATACCCCTTTCAGAACCTACTACTGTATAGCCCTAAAAGCTTAAATTGGTTAACACTACCCCATCAACTAACATTGCCATCTTTTTATTAACCAGAATCCATCTGCTTGTCGAGCACTAAATAATATTCTACACAACTATATTCCTAGTTGGTCATTATGATCCAGTGACCAAAAACTACTGTCTCTCCACAAACCTATAAAGTCTGCTGGGTATTGTCTGTACTTGTACCATATTGCTAAGGCCTACAACTCCTTATATCTATCTATCAGCTCAATACCTCCCACCCATCCTTCAAAACTTTTCTGAAAGACTTCCTAGCTAAAAGCTGGCTCTGTTCTTGCTCAACACCAGGATAAACTATATCCCTAAATGTGAACAAATACCTTTTCATACCGTACATCTCCTTACTCACCCTTCTTCACTCACTTCCAAATTTCTATCAATGCCTCTCAGCTGGCTTTTTCTCTAAATATATCATATGCCTGCTTTTCTCTGATTTCTTACTGCAATTCCTGTTTGTATTATACTGACTTACCTTTAATTTCTCTATAAACTGGCTTAAATTTCTCTATTTAATCATTATCATATAATTGTATGTATTCTTAAGCAATGTTTTGATATAATGTCTAATTTGATATAATTATTTAAATTGTATTTGTTTTTTGTATTATATTTAAAGACTCTAACATTATTGTTTTTAAAATGTTTTGTAATACTTTGGAGCTTTTCTCCCCGGGCATCAATTGGAAAAGTACCCCTACAGAGTCGGGCTTTCCTGGTAATCAAATGTCAATAAATAAATAAACAAATCTGTCTTTTATGCCTGAAGTATCTGAGTTTACTCTAAGCCAAACTATCCCCCCCCATTTTCTCTTCTGATCTCAAAAATGAGGGATAAAGGATACTCCATACCTTGGATGTCCACTGACAACTCAGGTACTATCATGACAGAACTAAATCTTTCAGATCATCAGACTGGTGTTCTTTTTTGTGAAGGTTAGAAGAAGAGACAGCCTTGTGAAATTAGACTGTTTCCAAATGGTTGTCTAAGGTTAATAACTTTTTTATACTGACAGCAATAAAATATTTCCAGGCAGGGTAAAGGTCAACTCTAGCAGAGCCTTGGTTTCATCTATGGCTATTTAGAAAGGTTTGAATTCTAGAAGTATTCTAGAAGCTGCAATTTGGTGTTCTGTGCATAGATTTATAAACCACTGTAAATTTGATTCCTTCTCTAAGTCTAGAACAGACTGTGTAAGGACTATTCACCTGGGGCTGCGGCCCTCTTCTCCTTCCACCACCCAAATATAGTAAACTGAGGTAATCTACACATACAGCTGACAATATTGCAGCAGTGATCAATATGATGAACATAGTACAGCTGTGTAAGTAAACTTATAACAGTTGTGTCTTTCAGCTTTTCCCGGTTAGGGGTCGCCACAGCGGAACTCCAGTCCGCTAATGATTGGCAGTTGATTTTTATGTGCCGAGTTGCCAGCCCTGATGCACAACCTTCAATGAAGGTACGCCCATTCATGCATGTCTCCACGCAGAAGATGCTCTAGCTGAGAATCGAACCGGACAGCATCTTACTGTGAGGCGACAATGCTACAGCAGCACCAAGTAAACTTATAACAGTAGATGTTCAAATGATCTCTGCTGCAGTAGCCCTTCCTCCCTACATCCATCTTTTTTTTTTTGGCGTGTTGTTTATGCCAGGGTGTGATTGTTTATTTTTTGTTGTTCCTAACATTGTCCTTTCAGGGCTCAGCTTCCATCCCTCTGTTGGCAGGAAATTTCTGAAGGGCTTGGTGCTTAAACTTGTCTTTTAGTCAGCTCAGCTCAAACTGCCTGACAGTTTTGGTGCATAGAAGGTGCTCTAGAGCTTTGTACCTTGGCAAGATGTAACCAGTATTTCTAAAGCTACAGCAGCAGTGATCATTCAAACATCTACGTTGTGATAAATTTACTTACACAATTATATCTTCTCAATTATCTCTCTTTTTCCCACCACACCACCGGCAATTGCCTTCTACCTCAGAAAAGATTCTCATACATCTGCTTTGGAAATAAAAATACCTATGCAAACACTGCCATGCAAAAATCCCAAACCTTCTGGATTTTGGTGCATACTTAGGAACAATGCAAATGTCCTTCTATTGTTCCTTTTTAAAGTTCTTTTCCCTTATCTCTTCCCAATCTTTTCTAAGCTCTTCTGACTGATTCTTACAGTTATCATTCAATGTTTCATAAGCCCCAATAATTCTCCATTTTTAATGGCAGTGTCTGTTCTAGGATCAGTTAAAAACTTGACCAGAGATTATTTTTCAGTTAATACTCCCTTTATCCATTTTTTTCCTGTACTCTGTTAGCAAACCCTAGTAGGGATGGCAGACTCTAACCTGCAGTGTATACCTATTCTTGGCCTCATCCCAATCAGTTACTTTTCATACTACAGTTATTTGCTTCCACTACCTTGGTTTCATTGTTAATTTTCTCCAATAAATTCCAGCCCCCTCTTGCCTGTTTCCTGTACCTCTACTTCCTGTCATCCTTAATGGTAAAAATCTCCTTTCTTCATTCCCATGCTGGTTTGTTCTAAGAATACATTTTGCTGCTTTATAACAATTCTGAATGTTGTTGTTATTCATCTTTAAAGCCTGCATCCAGTATTCTGTCCTTGCTCTCCTTATTTATTGAACTCCTTCCTTGTTTCATCATTATTCAACATTTTGCTTTTGTTTTGTATTTGAGCCTCAGCTGCATAGCTGTAAAGTACACTTTCAAATCATATAATCCCAAACCACATTTCTCTATAGCAACAATGTATCACAATAACAATTGATCTCCTCCCCTCCCAAATAAATTCCTTTAACTCTTTATTAAGAATGGTCCACAACTTCTCCTCTGGTAGATAAAATATGCCTAACCTATAAAAATAAAGGGACTAGAATCATTTTCACTGCTTGTATGTTACTATCCATATCCAGAATTAAGAGCTTCCAGTACCTCAATTTTGTAGTATCTTTTTAGTTCCTTTCCATATGTCTTTAGTGGCTATAGCAGAATATTTTTTTTTAATTTAAAACTAAACACTTTTTCATATCATGTCCCATAGATATGTGTATTGCTGAATCAGTTCATGTGCGGGCACTAACTCTCTTGACTTTATTTTAGCTTCATTTATTTTATTTCCTGAAAATATTTGCAGTCTCTCAAAATGTCCTACAACACTGAAATTGTCTTATCTTGATTTATAAATATAAAATAATATCATCTATGAATAAAGCAACTTTTCTTGATTATCATACCAGTTATTTCCCTACATTTTTGAGTCCCTCATTTTCTTTGTCAAAGGCTCCAAGTATAAAGTAAATAATGGAGGGGAAAGAGTATGCTCTTGCCTGGTTCCTATGTTCAAACACATCTTGTCAGAGAGGACCCCTCTCACCTTAACTCTCACCTGTAACTCTTCATATATTCTCCTAATTAACCCTGTTATTCTATCAAGAAACACAAATGTTACCATTGTTCTGCTCATAAAATCTCAGCTGACTCTGTCAATTGCTACCTATGCATCAAGACCAACCAATAACATTGACATTTTCTTATACTCTGCTTCCATATGGGGTATCATTGTTCTATCAGTATTGTCAAATGTTTGCCTCTTCTCCAGAAAACAACACTAATACACATCTATTAAGTTTGGCAAAACCATTGCCATGACAAAAATACTTTTTAATTATTGTTTACAATTGAACTGAGCCCATATAAAGCTGGGTCTGAAGGATCTTGACCATCTTTGGGTAATATAGCCACTGACACTTTCCTCCAAGTTGTTAGTACTGTCCCTCCTTTTAAAATATTGTTAAATAAAACCTCCCATATTTTTATCATTTTTTTCCCATCTTAAGTTCCAGACTTCCACATGAATGCCATCTGATCATGGATACTTTTGTGTTGATTGATTGTACATTACTGTATACCTTAGCTGTTAATTCTTGAGCTTCATATTCCTCTAACCTCGGTATTATTAATTCTTCCAGAAATATTTCCATTTGTATTTTTTCTTGGTTTCTCTATTCCTCTGCTTTATGTAAAATTGCATTGAGTTTTCAGTATATCTCAAATACCTGAATGGAATCTCTGGTTTAATTTTCTGGCAACAGCCCTTTCTATTTTCTGCTGCGTAAATGGCGCTATGAGCTTTTGTGTTCTGGAGTGGGTATCAGAAATACTTGCTTAATAGCAACCTTTCTAGACATATGCATACTATCTAAGTATTCCTTTAACAAACAAGTAGGAAAGCACCATTGTCTCATTTTTATTGCTCTGCATATTTATCTTAGTCTTTATTGGTGCTTGATCTAAATAGTTATTGGATGGGTTTCAGAGCTTTCAATTAAATACTAGTGCATATGTAAAGTGTAATTTCTATCCAGCCTAGCACAGTTTTTGTACCTTTTTGAATAATATATAAATTCTATCTGAGTTCCTGTTATTAATTTCACAACTTCCTTTTCAACTATTCTTATATATTTCATCAAAAATCTACCCTATGCTTTTATATTTGCCTTATAGGTCCCCTGATACATCCTATATATTGCAAATCAGGTTCCAGTCTCCACCCGTAAACAATATTACCCTATTGAAGGCTAATTATGTCTCCCTGAATTCTCTTAAGGTTTGTAGCAGTAGTTTTAGATGAACTATAAATATATGCCAGTGTAATCTTCCTTCCCTGCCAATAACCCCTAATTACCACAAATCTTCATTGTTGTTTGTCTTTCCTCTTCTCTTCTATCACAATCATTATTATTATTGCACCCATTTTCCTTTGTACTTGATACTCAGCTGAATATACAAATCCATATGCTCATTTCTATTCAGATGTGTCTCCTGTAACATTGCTGTTTGCACTTTACACTTCTTAATGTAATTCAGTAATTGCTTGTTGTATATATCTGCAATGCTATTGACATTCCATGATAAAATAGCTAAAAACAGTCATTCTGGTTAGAAGATATTACTTTAACATATTCTGCATGGCAGTTTTTTGGATATATGCTTTGACCTTACAACTTACATGCCTACATTAATGCTTGGCAGGCTAATCTTGGATGCACTTACTGCTTTTCATCCCTGTTTGAACTCATCAAATTTTCACAGACTTATTGCTTCAATGAAAGCACTCTAGACACATCAAACAAAATGCATTTTGAAGCCCCAACCCCTTTTAACTCACAGCAAACACATAAAATGATATACACTTTCTATAAAGGGAATTTACTCCTCCATAAAGGGGCAGTTACCACAACCAGACAGCTACACATTCAGGCTTTGCCAATTTTAATGTTTTGTTTAATCTTGCTGTAACTGCATGCTAGTACTTGTATTACTCCTTGCAAAGATAACATCTGTGTATATCCTCTCTCTGTTTTCCACCCAGATGTGAAGCACAAATTGTATGCTCTCAGTTAACTGATTTATTGTCTTAAGAAATGGTGCGCTGAGTACCCTTAAGTAAATGAACCACACTGTGCACTGTTATATTTAATATATAAACCTAAACCTTGTCATCACAATGAACAAAACATGCTGGAGGGATAGGCTCCTGACCCAGAGACTCCCTATACTCTGGAATAGACTGACTATACATGTCAAGCAGAGTGCCTCCTTGGCCCTCTTCAAAAGGAACCTTGACAATTGGATGGAAGATAGGAAATTCACCCTGGGGATCACGTCATTCGCCCTGCTAGAGAGGGATCCAGGGAAGTAAATATTGTGGGAAGAAATATCCAGTGAATTGTTATGGCTAGGCTTGTATTGGCCCTAGGGCCAATAGCTTAGTACCAACCTATGAACCTATGTAAGTGCCCAATTCTCTCAGTATATAACTTTCATTTATTTTCACTAAACTTCTGGCTCTTGATAGAAAAAACAAAAACAGCTCACAGCTTTAGTGATACAAAAGATAGCTCTTTTGAAATACCGGAGAACTGCAATTTTTTTCACATTTCCATTTTTAGCTTCTTTTCTTAGGAAAAAATATTTTTTCATTGTCTACACCATAAATTAATAACTTTAATTGTACTTTCACCTGTGTAATAATGAAAAATTATTATATTTAACTACACATATAATATAATCACCATACATTTATGTCTTCACCAAGCAGTGGAAGATAACATTATAGTGTTTATATCCATCCTTCATCTTGTTACAGTATAAACCCTGGATACATTGCAGTTAAGGACAAATACTTTACTTTAATATCACTAACATAAACAACAGTCACTAATGAGAATGAGACCTCCCCCTCAATCATCAGCTCCCTTGTTTCCCATTTTCTACATGGAGTCAGAGTATTGTGTTAACTGTTGCCATCTCTCTCAATTCAATACCACACTCCTGCCTTCTTCAAAACTCAGGCCTAACTGTCACTGATCTTCTTTCACATAATCCATCCACCTCTTTACTGACGTCCTCGTTTCCTCTTATTTTCTTCCTGTCTATCCCAAATCTTTTTTACCAGATTGCCTTCTGCTTTTCTGCACATATCTGAACCACCCTAATCTATTCTATTTGAACTTTTCTGCAGTTGGAGCTAATTTGGCTTCTGCTCTTATGTTCTCATTTCTTTGTCTGTCCCATAGTGTGCATCCTACCACCCTTCTCAGACAATTAATTTCCATCACCTATAGCTTCTTCACCTGCTCTGCCTTTACTGCCCAGGTTTTTGTACCATACAGTAGTACTGGTTGCAGCACTGTCTTGTACACCTTACTTTTAGACTTCTTTGGCTTTCTTCTGTCATATGCTACACCTGAGACTCTATGCCAGTTAGCTGCAGCCCCTCTGATTCTAGCTTTGACCTACTTCATTCAGACTTCCCTTCTCCTCAACCACCCCTCCCATATACTTGAAGCTATGTACCTGCTCCACTATCTACCCTTCTATCTCATTGCACAGCTTTTTCTGATTTCTCAAATTTGCTGCCATTACCACCGTGTTATCTGTGCTTAGTTTTATCCCATGTGCCTGCAGTTTTGCATTCCATTCTCCTAACCTTTGCTAAACTTCTTGCTCAGAGTCTGCCTGTAATGCCACATCGTCTGCATATGGCATAATTCTTGATCTGTCTCCTCTCCTCTAACCTATTTGCTAATGTAGCCCATCACCAGTATGAACAACAGTGGACTCATAGCTGAACCCTGGTGTACACCCACTCCCACTGGGAACCCTTCTGTGAGGCTGAACACTGTTCGCACTTGAGTCATTGGGTCCTTGTGCATAGTCTGCACTAATTCTACCAATGCTTCCGGGACTTTGAACCACTGCAGTACTGCCCAGATCAGCTTTCTTGTGACCTTTTCATATGCTTTCTCCAGGTCTAGGAGTGCCCAGTTGGACTCTTTCCTCATCTGTAGCTTCTTCTCAACTATCGGCTCATTGCAAAAATTGCGTCAGTTATGCTGCATCCTGATCTGAATCCGAACCACTCATCTCCTATCTTACATTCTACTACTCTGCATATCAGTTTATCAATCACCCTCTCCAGAACTTTCATGCAATGTGAAATTGCTCACAATTGTAGATGTCCCATTTGTTTTTGTACACTGGCATAGCTATCCAGTCATCTGGGATATGCCTTTCTCTCCACAGTGCTATGAGTACCCTCAGGAGCCATTTCTCCCCAGTCTCACATAGCATATTACTTCTTCTAAGATGGGCTCCTCATCTTCTGTCATCATAGGCTATTTTTATTTTATTTATTTTTATTTTACATTTGTTGACCGGGATAGTCCAACTGGATGCATGTCCATTTTCAGCGGAGGCCCGGGGAGAAAAGCTCCAAGGGTAAGCAGATGCAGCATTACATAATACCAGCATTACATATTACAAACAGACTATTTACAGAGATTACATAAGTAAGCAAGTTAAACAAGTTCCACATGTTACAGTTAATCCTGAGCACAAGCCAGGATTAAATTAAATTACACAGTAAACTGGTTAATAGATTTTTACACATTCTAGAGAGAGTTAGCCAGGCTTGATACATTGACATAACCAGTTAAGTGACAAATGTTGTTTTGAGTCTAGTTTTAAATTGGCCTAAGGTGGAAAGTAAGGTAATATCAGCTGGAAGAGAGTTCCAGGATCTACTTACAGAGTTTGCAAAGAGAGAATCACTGGCTGTGTTATTAATTTTGCTATTTCTAGGGCAGTACAGCTTCTGTAGGGTTTTCTTCATTCATAAGCTGCTGGACATACTCCTTCCATCTGCTTTTGATGTCCTGTGGACTGGTGAGCAGGTTATTGCTGGCATTCACTATGAAGGGTATCTGTCTTCGCCCTACAACCTGATATAGTATTTTTGTGCCACCTAATGAGACACTTTCCAGAAGTTGGTAGAGTGCCTCCTATGCCCCATTATTTGCTATTGCAACTCCTTTCTTAGCTTCTTTGTTAGCCAACCAGTATTCCTTCCTAGCCTGGTCAGTCTTTTCTATCTTCCACTTCTTCCTGCACTCCTTCTTTCTTTTGATGACTTCCTGGACTTCTGTATTCCACCACCAGCTTTCCTTATGTACCTTGTTTCCATACCTGGCTCAGCCGCATATCTGTTCTGTAGTCCTCACACATGCTGTTTTGAGGCACTGCCATTCTTCTTCAGCTCCCACCTATTTCCTCCACTTCATGGGGTGCTACAGCCCTGAGCAATTCCTTGAACTCTTTTACTTTCTATCCAGTCAACTTCCAGGTCTTCAGCCTGGTCTGTGTTGACCTTAAAGCCTTCTGTGACCACTGCTTGCAGATGATTGTGGCAACCAGTGGTTTATGCTGTGGGCCAGCTGTTTCACTGGGGATGACTTTGCAATCATTGATTCTACCCCAGTGCCTTTTCCTTACTAGGAGAAGTCCACCTGAGTTGCATGTTGGCCACTGTTGTATGTGATCTTGTGACTGTCTCTCTTTCTGAACCATGTGTTGGCTACTGTCACGCCATTTGCCATTTAGAAGTCTAGAATGACCTCTGTTTCTTTATTCCTGTTGCCCCACCCATGTGTGGACTCAGGCAGTCTTCATATCCTGTTCTGTCTGTCCCAATATGTGCACTCAAGTTACTCATTATCAACACCAATTCATGCTATCCTGCTTTTTCTAGTAGGTACTGCAACTGCTGTATGAATGCACTCTTGCTCACTATCACAACCATGCTGTTGTGTTTAGGCTGAGATTATGAATACTGCCTTAACATTACATTGGAGTTTGATTGCCATGAGTCTGTCACTAATTCTGATGATATCCCTGACTACCTTCTGAAGCATCTGTCACCACAATTCCCACATTACTAGTCTGTCCCCCTCCTGAGTAGTAGATTCTGGATCCCAAGCTAAGTGGCTTCACTGCACTGCCCTTCCATCTTGTCTCTTGGATATATAGGATGTCCTGCCTCCTCCGTATCATCATATTATCCACTTCCAAGCTGTACCTGTCATTGAACCTGCATTAAGTGTAACAATTCTCAGTTCATGTTTGACAGGTTGATTGGTTTACATCCAGCTTTCATTCAACAGAGCTATCCCATGTAATGCAGGTTGGCAACTAGACACTGGCTGGCGAGTAGCTTATTGACCCAGAGCTGCTGGGCTTTAAGACAGGCACACACTGGCCAATAGGGGCACATACACCTACCACCATTATCATGGGTCCCTGGCGTAAGTCGGAGTAGGCCGGATCCTCAACCACTTACCACCATTAACTACCCATTTGGTGACATTACTCAACATGACTAAATCACATAAAGCCATATCACATAGAGCCATATTTTTACACTGTTGGGTGGCTAGCTCTGCCATGGCATGCAGTCTGTGATCCCTGTTCGCCTATCTTGAGGATGCTGCACACCACAGTAGATGCCCAAAGCAGTTGGTCTGTACAACTCTTCCCCCAATAGGGCACCATGTGGAGTCTGTGCTACTGCCTTCAGTTACATTCATTGGTGAGTTTGAGATGGAAACGCTTAGCATGTTTTTTTGGAGGTGGGAGGAACCCCACAGAGACACAGGGAGAAGATGCAAACTCCAAACAAGCCTTAGTTGGCGGTTAGGATCGAACCTTGCACCTTGTACATCTGAGGGAAAGACCTTAACCATTATGCCAGCTGGTCTCTAACCCCCCCCCCCACAATCTCATATTTAAAAAAAAACTCTATATTCTGTACAGAACTAACACAATAAGCAGTTTAATTTGATGCATTTATTATACTCATATTACTAAGAACAAAAACTTTTTTTTTAATTACATGCAGTTACATCTTTTGTCCCTTCGTTGTCCTTCTAGATATTAATGGTAAGTGTTTATTATGCTTTAGAATCCTACCACCAGTTCAGCACAATCAGTAAACTTCCAGCCTTTTTTGCACACTTCTTGCAGAAGCAAAATTCTTATGTCTGAACTGCATTTTATGGAAATGATACTTTACAGTTCTTCCAATTATTTCCTACTTTAACAGTATTCAAGGTCTTCTTCCTTATCATCTTGACTATCCAACATCAGTCTCTGGTTCAAGTCCAAGGCATTCCTGATTTTTCTACTTGGTTTCTGGGCTTTCTTCTGTCACTCAATTTCTATGGAACAACTGAAAAGGTTTAACTGACAAGTTCTCTCTATAGGCTTTGCTTTGCTATTATCAACAGAAAAAAAATCAGCATCTGCTTCAACCTGCTTATTCACTCTTTGCTGGGTAAACATTTCTGTCTCCCCCTAAACCTGTTCTGCATTCAAAACTGTCTTTGATCTTCCAGAAAAAAAAAATATTCTAAAAACACCTGGATATGAAAATTTAAATCTCACACCTGACTCTTGACATTCCCCTGATTGCAAGGATAAAATCAACTGTCTTCTGCCTGGTGAACAGTGATATTTTTATTTTCTATAATTTGTAATATTATTCCTTCTGTCATAATTTTGTCAGGAGCAGCTCTTTTTGCTAGTATGGCTGTAACTTTATTAATATAGGGCTGGCTGATTTTTTGTGGCCAAGATTTCAGCATACACACAGTGTGCCTTTTCAATTAATAAATCCTGCTTTGGAATACCAGCCCAATTGCATATTTGTACTTTCATAAAATGAAGTCCTTCCAGTTTCTCTGGTTTGGCAGAAAATCTCAGGTTTTCTCCACGTTTTCTTCTATCTGTTTTTTAAATAGTTCTTGAGAAGCCTCATATTCAGCCTGTCTTTCCATCATTTCAAACTCCGATTTCTTCAGTTTTATCAGTTCATCTGAATGATGACTTGAAGCATCTTCTATTCTTTACAACCTGCTGTCATTTGACTTTATATATTCCTCCAGTGTCTCACTTACTTTAATACTTATTTTAAACACCTCTCAGTGCATTTGTTTTATTTTCATCTAAATTACTTGAAGCCATCTCCTGTACCAAAGCTAAAACCTGAACTGCTTTTTTTTCTGAACAGTTGTAAGGTTTATCTCCACTAGAGCTGACTAGCCAGCAATCAAAATTTATCCAAATTGATAACTTTACTTGCAATTTTTTCCATCATTTTTTTGTTCACACTGAGAGAGCTATAATCAACCTGTCAATCAGTAAAACTTCATCTTTGTGTGTGACATTATCTTGGCAGAAACATTGAAATATTGCTGTAAACTAATCAAAACACAACTTGTCTTTAATTTATCCAAATAATTTGGTTTCTAATACCATGACAGGAATGGATAACATTCCTAAGTCAAAGTATGATTAAATTTCATGAAATTAGTATTGTTTTACTGCTTGATGTCAGCCAGTAGTGCTCTTTGCAGATGTGGATTTCCATGGTGATTAGTTTATGGTCAGATCTGACCAGGGAGGGATTGATTATTGGTGTAGAGCAACGGTCACCTGTGTTAGTAATAACCAGCTCAAGGATGTTGCTTCCTCTAGTGGGTGTCAGAATGAGCTAGTCCAGGGTATTGGAATTGATGAACTCCAGGAAGCATTGGGCCAGTGGATTGGTGCTTGAGTAGTTTTCCCAGTTGATGGAGGGGTAGTTGAAGTCTCCTAGTATGACAGTGTTGGGCTGGACCTTGATAGATTCCAGCTTGCTTAGGAATGTGGAGTGAGAGTCTAGGGACATGGCTGGGGACCTGTAGCAGACTATGACCTGGATTGCCATCTTATCCAATGTTAGTTATACCTGAAGGAGCTCAGATGTGGTATGCTGGGCTGCTAGACTGAAGGTGTGCATATCCTTTGTGACTATGGAGACACCACCACCTTTGGAGCTTCGGTCCATGTTTCAGAGAAAAAGGTGTGGAATGAGCTATAGCCTGGTTATGCAGGGGTGCTTTCTGCCTCTTTAAACCAAGTCTCTGTTACAGCACAAATGTCAATGTTCTCCATTTTGAGGAGTGCTTCAAGTGAGTGCGTCTGAAGATTTAGACTTCTAGGGTTGAGCAGCATGACCTTCAGATTGCATTTATTTATAGCTGTTATGGTGGTAATTTGGTCTTTGGAACACTGCCTAAAAAGGCACTCTAGGGGTGGCAAGAGCCTTAGCCAATACCCGGAAACCCAGGGGTGACAGATGCAGACTATCTCTGGCAAAGCATCGAGGTCTTTCAATCATGTCATCCTAAGCAGACAGATACTGGATCCCCTTAGAATGACACCAGAAACTTAGCAAATTGTTGAAATCAATCATTTTTTGTTTGTACTGTGGTATCATTTTGGGTGACGGTGGAATACTGCTCAGGACTAGGGTCATACCTGCCTGGGCCACATAATCCAAGAGCTCCACCATGTTTTTTTTCCTGTAATCCAGGGAGGTGCATTTCAGGTCATTCACACCCACATGGACAATGACAGAGTCATACTTGTACATGTTGAGGAGTGACCTGAGCGCATGTGTTATGTTTTGGATTCTGGCACCTGATAGACAGCTGACTATTACCTTCTCCTTATTCAACCTAGTGAGTGGGACATCAGTGTGCCTCACTATTGAGTCACCTATGATTAGTGTACTGGCCAAAGTGTTTAGCCTTAGGGGCTTAGGTTGAGGAGCACACTGTGGAAGTAAGATATGTGACCTGTGGTTTGTGCTGTGTTGTGATCGTTGAGTGTGTTTCTGTCTTGGAGGTCTCTGCTGTTTGGGTAAATTTCTATTGAGAGCCTCTACAAAGGTGGATATGTGGTTTGTGTTTTTATGTGAGATCTGTGATGGTGGGTGTTCTGGAGGGCTATGTGTTCCATGTGGTGTGGTGCAGGTGTTGACCTTCTCCTCTTGACCAGCTAGTCCGGTCTTGACTGAGTGCACAGCTTCCAGTTTGGTGATATAAGTGCATCTCTCACAAGTCTGAGTATTGGGAGGTAAGAGGAGAGGGTTGTCTGTGTACATGAGGCAGTTGCTACACTGCCTCAGAATGCCCAAGTGCACCAGGTTTAGAGGAGAAAGCACAGGGACCTGCCCTTTAATCGTGCCAGGAGGGTTGGACGTAACTACTAAGTACTGAATTACATGTATTGGTAACATATCTAAATATGATTGTACACTTTTCTTTATAAGACCTGTTGCTCCTACTATTATTGGAACTGCCTGGGTATCTTTCTTCCACATTGCTCTCATTTCTGCCTGCAAATCCTGATATTTTATGACTGTCTCTCTCTGTATGTAAGACAATGATCAATGCTACTTTTGTCTTCTTTTCCTGGACCACTATATCCGGTTTTCTGGCATCTGTCTTTTGAACTGTTGGTAATGGATGATCCCATGTGATGTAGAGTTCTTCATTTTCTATGATGCTTTGTGGCTCATGTTTCCAGTGTTTTTCAGCCACTTCAATACTATAATATTTGCACAATCCTCAGTGCAACAATCTTGCCACATTATTATGCTGTTCAGTATACAGTCCTTTAGTATATCACAACCAGCAACGAGGTGTGTGACTGTTTCCAATTTAGTTTTACAAAACCTACATTTGTCTGTTACTCCCACATGTCCAATGGACTTTGTACACCAAAAGTATATGTTGTTCACTATCTTGGGCCACCAATATTAACCTTTCATCTCATGGTTTGAGTTCACCTCTCCTTAACCATTCCTCCATTCATTCCTGATCAACATTAGGTTCTTCCAGAAGTTTTCTATACTTGCTAGTATATTTATGCATTTTCCACATTTCTTACCTTCTCATCTGGTCCATCACCTTATATTCTTTCTTCTGTTTTTTGACACATTCAGTTACTGCCTGATTATTGTCTACTTCTGGTTTAATTTCCATTCCTGCTTGACGCTGATATGCTTCAGCTAGATTAAGCAGAGAGGTCATCTTAGATTTAGTCTCCTCATGTTTCAAAACTTTCACTATGTTTGGGTCTTGTGAGGTCAGCAGATATGTGTGGAGTCCCATGATTGCAGATCTATACATGTAATCAATTTCAAGGAGGCCCATACCTCCTTTGGAATGGGGAATATATAATCTTAGTATACAATGATTTTTATAAATCATTTGGTGAGCATGAAGCATCTTTCTTGTTTTCCTATCTAATCTATCCAGCATGTTTTGGGGCCAGTCAGTCACTCCAAAACTATAAGTTAAGACAGGAAGAGCAAACTGGTTTATAGCTTGAATTTTGTTCCTAGATGTCAGTGCTGTTTTCAGTATTAATTTAAGTCTTCTAAAGTATTTCTAAGTTTTATTCGCATTTGTTCATGTTTTATTGTTGATCCATCATTAATTCCCAAATATGTATACACTTTCTCTTGCTCAAGTTCTTTTATATAACATTCTTGTCCCAAACTGATATTCTCCTGGTGTTGCAGTTTTTCTGCTTTAAAGATTGCTTTTGCACATTTATCATGGCCAAATAACATTCTTTTATCATCTGTAAAACTTTTGACAACCCGCAGCTGTGGTTTCAGTTCCTTGTCTGATGAGCTATACAGTTTCAAATCATTGACAAAAAGAAGGTGAGAAGTCTTCATACTTTGTTTTCTATGAGACAAATTATAGCCATGTACTAAGTTGCTGAGTAAACAGTTTAATGAAATAAAAGCAAGGCAGAGTAGCAACGCTAACAGAGAGTCACCCTGGAATATCCCCCTTTGAATTTTTATCCCTGGGATAATAATTTGTCCTTTATCATGTCTTAATTGCAAAGTGGTCTGCCACTGTTTCATGGTCACTGTAATGTAGTCGATTAGTGTGGGGCGTATCTTAAACATTTTAAGAGCTCTTTTATCCATGAATGAGGGATACTATCAAATGCTTTTTTGTAGTCAATCCATGCCATACTTAGATTCTTCCCCTTTTTACAGTTCCCCACTATGCCTATATTTAACAACAAATGATCCTTTGTTCCATATGACTTTCTTTTATTGCCCTTTTGTTCTAATGCCATAATTGAGTTTTCTTCTAAATGACTATAAACTTTGTTGGCATCAATTCCAGTGTATAGTTTATACATCGTCAGAAGGCAAGTTATTACTCTATAACTTTTAGGGTAGCTTGCAGGTTCCCTCTTAAGTAGGAGCATTGTTTTTCCTGTTGTTAGCCAGGTTGGTGTCTGTTCTGCGTGTGCATATAAATAGTTCTTACTCATTGCTAAATCTTCATGCAAAGATGTTCATACTTTTAACCAGAAGTTAGGTACTGCATCTAGGCCTGGGTTTAGAGAGGCTTTTCTTAAGTTTGTTTCAATCTCTGTAGCTGTTACTTCATCCCATTTTATATCCTGCACCTTTAAACTTCTTATTTTTTCTTTTACTTCTATCCATTTAGCATATTTGTTATGTTCCACAGGATCTTCATAGATACATCTCCAAAATGTATCTATTTATTCTTTTTTTTTGGCGGTCTTTCAGTTCTTTTTACCTTATTTCCCAGTTCTCCATAAAACCTTTTTGGGTCAACAATAAATTGCTTATTTTGTACTTTCCCTTTATATTTATCTTTGTATCTTCTAATTTTTTCCGCCTGGGCTGAAATTTTTAGTTTATTTGCAATAGTGCATGATAGATCCTGATCTGTTCTAATATTGCACATTGCTTTTATCACATCTAGCTTTGTTAGTATTTTTGTTGATCTATTCCCTCTTCTATAGTCTTCTAACAGTGACACTTCTTGTCTTAATTGCTTTGTAGCTTTCTCTATTCGATATTTCCTTGATGGTATTTGATTTCTCCCCTTCCTTTCCTTCACTACCCTGTCTATTTGTGGTAGAACTTTATCAGTTAATTTAGCTGCACAGTAATATATCCTGTTTACTTTTGCTATGTTGCATGGATCTCTATGAACAGTCCTAATTAGTGTGTTCATTTGTTTTATAAGATTTCTGACTTTTTGTTTTATTAACCTTCTGCAGTCTATTTCTTTCATCGATCTTGATATATCTATGTCTATTAAATTAAGAAATTCTTCTCTTAGCAAATTTTCTTCCAAACCGAGGGCACATCCCTTGTTTTCCAATTCCTGTGGACATTCTATAGAAGGCTCTACAGCATCTTCCTGTGACACATTCTCTTCAATTTCATCCTGTGCTCTCTGTTGCTCTAAAATTTGGGAACTCACTGGCCTATTACTCCTCAAGATTGACTGCATCAGAGTTTCCACAGTTTCCTGTTCCTTCCCTTGCTGTCTAGCTTCAAGTGAACATTTATACTAGTATCCTGTGGAAGGCTCCAAATTATCTTCATATGGCACCTGACCAACTGTTTTTTGTTCCACTGGTTTCCCCTTAATTTGGATATCCATTACTCTATGCTGTTTTGGTGCTTTTTGAATTAGATTTTCTGCACTAAATCCTGCAGGAACTCCATAACCTCAGTTTCTATTTCTTTAGCTTCTCCATTATTAATCTCCTTTTCTGCTCTTCCTCTGTCTTCTTATTTTTTCTATTGTAAAGTTTTCTATGTCCGGATTCCTTTGCCTGTATTTCTCTTCAAATATATTTGATGCTGCTCTTTTTGTATTGGTTAGTTTTGCTTTCTCCTTTGCATAATTATTTCATCCTGTTAAATCTCTTTTCCTTTCCCATGTCCACATTTCTTCTTCTGATGTTTCCTAATTTTACTGTTTCTCTGTAACCTGTGTTAGACTTTCTGCACCAAATCCTTCACTTCGCAGGCACTCCATAACTTCAGCTTCTATTTTTTTTAAACTTTTACTTTACTAATCCTTCCTTCTACGTTCCATCTCTGAGATATTTTTTTATTGTGAAATTTTCCATATCCGGATGCCTTTGCCTGTATTTTTCTTCAAATATCTTTGGGACTGCCTTCTTTACATTCATTGATTTGGCTTTCTCCTTTGCATAAATATTGCACCATATCAAATCTGTCTTTCTTTCCCATGTTCATATTTCTTTTTTGTACTTTTCAAATATCTCTTGGTTTTGTTGTTTATATTTTAACACTTCCTCAGATGCTTCTTTTTCCAAACAGATCAAGGATTCTTGATCTATATACTGTTTTTTTTTTCACAAATCTGTTGTATTAATGAACACAAAGTTTGATTTGAAGTTTCTGACAGTTTTTCTTGTGGAAGTATTTTTCTTTCTTCCAATTTCTCTACTTCTTTACTTTATGAGTTTAGTAATATGAATATAGTTTTGTATATAAAGGCAACCAGACGTTGCATGCATACTACTGCATAGAATTTGCTAGGTTAGTGCTGATTCTTTTGATGTAGCTGTGTACTGCATAACATGTTTTCCCTTTACCTCAGTTATGATAAAGTATGTTTTTTAAAGCACCCACCTCTTTTGGCAAGACTGTGGAATATGACTCATTTGAAATATGGTAATTGAGGTATGTAGTACTGTGAGAACTACCTTTAGTGAGATATCTGTTGTATCAGTGAGTGTGTGGGACCAATTTTGTTTAGATGCAGTGCTGTGTTGCTGTGATCAGTATACCACTGAAGACAACTAGTGCTGTACTAGTACAGCAGTGTTTACATACACTTTTCACTATTAATAACTGATGTTATACATTTGTTGCTCAGCCATATTCTGCTGATCACAATATCAGTTTTAACTTACCATCAGGAACATAGCGTCTTTTAATTAGTGTGTATTTGTACTGTCACAAATTTATGCCTCAGCTACTCACTATACTCTAGGATTCAATTGTTTGAGAGTCATGAATGGTGGTGAGGACTTTAATTTTATTCCTGCTCTGTACCTGGACTTTTCCAGGGATGCCACTGTGTATGTACAAATGCATATGTGTAACAGAACATAAGTTCCCCAAAAGTTCCTCACCAAAAGGATAAAGGGTCTCAAAAATATGTCTTATGCTGCCCGACTGAAAGAACTCCAGCTCTATTCAGTCTCATACCGCTTGCTCAGAGGTGACCTGTGCCTGACATATAAGGCCATGTCAAACCCAGATTTGATGAATATGCTTCACCTCAAAAAATCTAGATCCCGCAGAACCACAAGGGCGGGAGACTTAAACCTTGACACGGTTATAAATAGAACGTGCTGGAGGGACAGATTCATCACCCAGAGACTCCCTATGCTGTGGAACAAAATTCCGGTACATGTGAGGCAGAGCACCTCGCTGGCCTTGTTCAAGAGGAATCTTGACCAATGGATGGGAGATCAGATATACCCAGGGATTACTTCAGTGTCACTGCTTGACAGAGGCACAGAAAAATGATAGGCATAGTTTTTATTCAAACTAAAGGGGTGGCGAAAGCCACATAACTATGGGCTAGGCTTATAAATGCCCTTGGGCAGATAGCCTAGTATGAACCTATGAACCTATGAAGAAGTTTTGTGAATTGTGTATGTTTCTTGTGCATGGTTTTAACCATATGCAGTTGTGGACATTGTTTGCATATACTTTTCTGAGTACGTAAATTACTCTTTGCTTACAGTTCATGAGATTCAGAGTACAAACATAGAGGATGGTAAGGGAAAGCTGTGTTGCACAAAAGGGTAGTTAATGTAGTTGTACAGTAATAAAATATGTTTATAAAGTTATCTATAGCAGAAATCTGTGTTGCACAAAAGGGTAGTTAATGTAGTTGTACAGTAATAAAATATGTTTATAAAGTTATCTATAGCAGTTAGACTGGGTAATAATGGCAATAATTTATTCACATGCATTACACATACATATATATATATATATATATAAAACATATACATATATGTATATATATATATATATATATGTGTGTGTGTGTGTGTGTGTATATATATATATATATATATATATATATGTATGTATACATATACACAATAAGTCTTATAAGGTGGTAGGTACTTGTGAAATGTGTGAAATATTCTAGTCTTAGTCTAAATATCACAGACGTAAGAGGGTGCTAGATTTAAAAAAATGCATGATATTGAACTGAACAGTTCAGACAATGAATTTATTTATTTATGTTTCTTTCTTTTCTGAGGTATAGCATTGATCTCCAGGGGCCTTTTTCAGACTCATCCTGGGAGCGGTATCTGGTTAAGTGACTTTCTCAGAGTCACACAGTTAGTTAGAATTAACTTTATTTAAACTGTAAGTGCAAGTTACTGTAAGGACTTCTGTTTGGTGGACAAGTTGAAATTGAAAACTCTCTTGTGATGTGCTTAGGAGATGGCAAGTGAGAGCAATGCATGACATCGTATCATTCACCCTGAATTGTACAGGACAGACATGCAGAATGATTTGCACAAATGTAGTATTTTACAGAACTGCATCATGAACGTAGCATAGGCACCACTTGTGTTACTCATATTACATGTATTCCTCATCATCATTGTGATGGCCACTCTACCCCAGGCTGGTAATCAAGGAGCCTCAATCCTTACCACTGACACCAGTGAGAGATGGTCACGATCAGGAATGAATTTACACAGTATTTTTCAGATGCATCTCTCTACGTGAAGCACAGTTTCCCCCAAGAGTACACAGGGGACACGTTCCACACTCGGGACTAGACTCTGTCTCTCCAGATTCTAAACAAGGCTCACTTTGGAGCACTGTGTCCCAGTTCCAAGTAGCTGACACAACCACACCTGGGTATTTGATTTTCACACACACACACGCACACGCACACACACACACACACACACACACACACACACACACACACACACACACACACACACACACTCCTAGGAAAGGCTGGAACACATTTACTAGCTGTACCCATTCTGTCCAGACTATAAGGTAAACATGCTGCCACCAGTTAACCACTATCAGCCTCTTACAAGGGTATCCAATTATACTGAGTAAAATCAATACTAATATAAATGGCAAAGTGTAACCAAAGCAGCAAGGCTTTTCCGAGTGGCCACTGTGTCATTAAAATAAGCACAAGTAGTCTCAAGACCCAAAGGCAGATAAGGCTAGGACTGTGGTAGAGAGGGCTGGCACTTTAAATGTTGGCAATATGACTGGTATAGGGAGAGAGCTAGCTGATATGATGGACAGAAGGAAGGGTGGTATATTGTGTGTGCAAGAGACCAGATGGAAGGGTAGCAAGGCTAGGTGTATCAAGGTGGGTTCAAATTGTTTTATCATGGTGTGGATGGGAGGAGAAATGGCATAGGGGTTAACCTGAATGAACAGTATGCTAAGAGTATTTTGGAGGTGAAAAGATTGTCGGATAGAGTGATGTTTATGAAGCTGGAAATTGATGGTGTAATGATGAATGTTCTTAGTGCATATGCTCCACAAGTTGGGTGTGCGATGGATGAGAAAGAAAAATTTTGGAGTGAGTTGGATGAAGTGATGATGAGTGTACCGAAGGGTGAGAGAGTGGTGACTGGAACAGATTTCAATGAGCTTGTTGGTAAAGGGAACAGAGGGGATGAGGAAGTGATGGGTAGGTATGGTGTTAAGCAAAGGAATGCAGAAGGTCAGATGGTAGTGGATTTCACGAAAAGGATGGAGATGGCTGTGGTGAATACATATTTTTAACAAGAGGGAGGAGCATAGGGTGACATACAAGAGTGGATGAAGATGCACACAGGTGGATTGTATCTTATGTCGAAGGGCCAGTCTGAAGGAGATTGGAGACTGAAAAAAGTGGTGACAGGGGAAAGTGTAGTTAGGCAGCATAGGATGGTGGTTTGTAGGATGACATAGGTGATCAAGAAGAGGCGGAGGAGTATGAGGGCAGCACCAAGGATCAAATGGTGGAAATTGAAAAAGGGTAATTGTGAGGTAGAGTTCAGGAAAGAGTTAAGACAGGCACTGGGTGGCAGTGAAGGTTAAGAAGGGAGGTGATGATTAGTGATCAGCAGTATGGTTTCATGCTGGGAAAGAGCACTACAGATGCGATGTTTGCTCTGAAAGTGTTGATGGAGAAGTACAGAGAAGGTCAGAAGGAGTTGCATTGTGTCTTTGTGGACTTAGAGAAAGCATATGACAGGGTGCCTAGAGAGGAGTTGTGGTATTGTATGAGGAAGTTGGAAGTATCAGAGAAGTATGTAAGTGTGGTACAGGATATGTATGAGGGTAGTGTGACAGCAGTGAAGTCTGCGGTGGGAGTGATGGATGCATTTAAGGTGGAGGTGGGATTACATCAAGGATCAGCTCTGAGCCCTTTCTTATTTGCAGTGGTGATGGACAGGTTGAAAGACGAGATCAGACAGTAGTCCCTGTGGACTATAATGTTTACAGATGACATTGTGATCTGTAGTGAGAGTAGGGAACAGGTGGAGGAGACCCTGGAGAGGTGGAGATATGCTCTAGAGAGAAGAGGAATGAAGGTCAGCAGGACAAAGACAGAATATATGTGTGTGAATGAGAGGGAGGATAGAGGAATGGTGAGGATGCAGGGAGTAGAGGTGGTGAAGGTGGATGAGTTTAAATACTTGGGATCAACAGTTCAGGGCAATGGCGAGTGTGGAAGAGAGGTGAAGAAGAGAGTACAGGCAGGATGGAGAGGGTGGAGAAGAGTGTCAGGAGTTATTTGTGACAGACGAGTATCAGTAAGCGTGAAAGGGAAGGTCTACAAGAGGGTAGTGAGACCAGCTATGTTATATGGGTTGGAGACAGTGGCAGTGACAAAAAGGCAGGAGTCAGAGCTGGATGTGGCAGAGTTAAACATGTTAAGATTTGCACTGGGTGTGACAAGGGTGGACAGGATTAGGAATAAGTATATTAGAGGGTCAGCCCAGGTTGGAAGGTTTGGAGACAAAGCCAGAGAGGTAATATTACTTTGGTTTGGATATGTGCTGAGGAGGGATGCAGAGTATACTGGGAAAAAGATGCTAAGGATGATGCTGCCAGGTATCAGGAAAAGAGAAAAGCCTAAGATAAGGTTTAGGGATGTGGTGAGAGAGGACATGCAGGTTGTTGGTATGACAGAGCAAGATGCAGAAGACAGGAAGAAATGGAAACAGATGATGCACTGTGGCGACCCCTAACAGGAGCAGCTGAAAGAAGAAGAAGTCTCAAGATGTTAAAAGTATTCTCTAAAAGACCACAAAGAAAGGTATAAAAATATTTAATAATAAATAATAAAATAGTAAACATGAAAATACTAAATATCTAAATATCCAAGTACAATAAACACCAGAGTTTCAATCACAGGAGAAATAAAAATAACTCAGTTGGACAGATTCAGACAGATGCAGAAAAACTTTACTTAATTAATCTCACTGTATTTCCTGACTGTCTAAAGAATAACTGTTCCCTAGTTAACTTAATTAATACAGCAAGGCAAGATTCGATGCTGAGATGATTACTTCCACAAGACAAGGTGATGAGCTTCAAACTAAAACTGAACTGAACTAAGTCAACTAACTGAACAGCTGTGATAACTATCATAGATTTTTATATCAGGTCCAAAGAAAAGAAAAGAAACTGCTGTCTCAGTGCTGGTTATAGAATGACATCACACTTGATCACCTGACTCTGGTACAGTTCATGCTCACAGCTTTGCTAAAATCTGTTGCAGTATTTGAAAATTATAGAACAATTTCAAAATCTTTACTCTTCCTTTCCAGAATTCTTAGTTTAAACATATACATTTAATCAGTTATAATAACACTGTTGATACATGTTTTAACACAAGCATCTATACAAGTCAGTGTGATAGTCAAATGACACAAAATTACTTACAAAACTCCATCTAACTATGCTGGCATATTTTACACATGCACTGCCCTATTCTCCCTGGCATAGTTGGCAATACTTCACATCGTCACAATCATCACCCTCCCCTTTTCTCATTTTCTGCATGAGGTCAGCGTGTCATATCAACTGCCACCATTTCTTTTGATTCAGTACCAGTCTCCTATCTTCTTCGACAATCATGCCTAATTATCATAGATCTTCTCTTAAACAATTCACCCATCTCTTTGCTGGGCATTCTTCCTATCTGTCTCAAATCATCTTTGTTAGATGTCTTCAGCTTTCCTGCACATGTGCTCAATCCACTGTAATCTGTTCTGTTTGACCTTCTTTGCAATTGGAGTTATTTGGGCTTCTGGTCTGATGTCCTCATTTCTTCATGTGCCCTACTGTATGCATCCTACCAAATATCTCAGGCATTTCATCTTCATTGCCTTTAGCTTCCTCAACTCCTCTGCGCAGGTTTCTGTACCATACAGTAGTACTGGTCGCACCACTGTTTGTATACCTTACTTTTCAGCTTTGTTGGCATTCTTTTATCACATACTACCACTAACATTCTGTGTCAGATGGATGAAGCCCCTCTGATTCTAGCTTTTATCTCCTCACTCAGACTTCCCTTCTCAAGAGCTACCCCATCCCTGACACTTGAAGCTGTTAGCCTGTTTCACTATTCTCCACTATTTGTTCTTCTATTTCTTCAGATTTCTTTCCACCTGCAGTATATTACACATCTCATATATGATAATTATTTAAAGTAAGCCAGTTCATCAAGGAGTCTTTTTGGAAGCTGGAGAGACTAGATGTTACATTTTGTTTTTGCTTTCATTACATTTCATTGAGCACACCTGGAAAAAGCATGAGGCATGACTGGAATTGATAGTGGAAGGTTTTGACCACTAAGACTACACTGAGTAAGGTACCATTGATCCGAACACTTCACCAGAAATCAGTCTGTTATATATTCTAATTATATTATGTGATATTGCTTAATAGAGTTTGTTTTGTATTTTGTTGATCATTATCAAAACAAATGCATTAGGTCAGTAGGCGACCTTCCAAAATGATGTAGGCGCATCTGTGGTGTATATGATTGCATGTTTGTGTGTTTGTGTATCTGTTGGTGGATTGGCATCCCGTCAAGCATTAATTCACTGCTTTACTCCACCTAAGCATGGGTATAGGCTGTAGTTCCCCTTAGTGTATAGGATAAAGCATTCATCAGAGTATGAATAAATTAATTGATTTTTGATTGCATTTCATGTGACTGCATGTTTTTATCTGTTGACTTAATAATGATTTACGGACTTATTGCTTCATTGTTTTTTTTAATCTGCCAGTGTTTCACAGTATACATCTCAATGTCTCAGTGCACAAAAACTGGACAAAGCCAAAAATAATGGGGAGACAAGGGCCCAAAACTAGGGACAGATTTTAAATATTGCTCATATAAACTTAAATTGTTGCTAGCAGGTTTTGCATTATTATGTATTTTCGTAAAGGAAATGAAGTCTGAAACTCAAATGTATATCATTATTTATTATTATTTACTGAATTTAATCCTCAATGACTCACCAGAAAGTCACAAATTTTAGGAGGAAATGACCAAAAGTATGAGGCAAAAATCTGGACATTCTGAGAAACTCTGCACTGTTGAGAGGTATGTTTCAGAGTTACATGTCCGCACTGAAAGCTCTAGTTATGGCTGAAAAGGGTTTTTGGCTCAGCCCACTGACTAAACAAATGGGGCAAGGAAAGACAGACAGACAAAATAGATAAATAAATAATGTGTTGATAAAGATCAGGCAAGAGGCTAAATAAGCTTTTAAATATGATGTTCATAAAGATCAGATAGGACACTAAACAGTAAGTGAGGCTAAGCACAGCAGACAATTTAGACAAATCAAGAGTATGGTTTGAGTAGTCACACAGACTTTTATTTTAAGTACTTTTTTAAAACAGTATTTCTGTATTGTCTTAATAACAGAGTTGTATTACATTCCTGTTTCACTGAATAATGCTGTGCAATCCAAGGAATTGCTCTGTGTAAGGCTTCCTGTATGGACAGCTGTTCCTTCTATGCTTTTAGATTGTGCTAGCTGTTGTACAAGTAGGGACAATCAATTTTTGTCAGATTTAAAAGAGAGCAGGTAAGAAAAGGGTTAACACTAAGGATTAATAATTACAGTTGCTAGCTGGTATGACAGGAAGTGTTTCTGAAATACTGATCCGCTACTTATTTTTTTTACCTTCCCAGTATGTGTGTAAGAATGCATAAACTGTAAACAATAGTTTAATGATGGTTGATTTCTAGTTCTTAATATATTATCTGAATTTTGTACTGAAACATGCAGACAGAAAGTGCCTTTTCATATTTCTTGGCATATTGCCAAACTGAGCTCAGTGATGTAAGCAAGATATAGTATTATATTCTATATGCTTGTCACCAGAGCCACTATCTACTGGCGGTCTCTTTCTATCAAGCTCATTAGGCAGATCTCTGGGGAGGGTGCATCTGCCTCAGACAGCATTGCTTTGTGTTGTCAGTCAGTCAAAGCCTTCTGTCTGTATTGCACAGTCCTTCAGTCTGTGCACCTGCTCCCAAATAGGTGTTGAAGGCTCAGCTGGTACCTTTTGATGCTGAGCATGGAAATGATCCAAGAAACCAGGCATCTAGCTGTTCCATTTTAAATCTGTCTGTCACCTCCATTAGACTGGTACTAGGCACTGGACTGATGGCTTCTCTATGTATAGCAATATGTGGGTGTGTGCATGTAAAAAAAGATCTGTTATTCTGAATCCTTAAAGTCACACTATTTAAATGTTTTGCTTCCTATGTCAAAGAAAGAAAAGCCATGCATGAGCAAAGATTTACTATGTGACTAATTCACTCCTGCTTCCATTTTCATTGTTCAGCACCAGAAAATGCATATCCTTATGGAAGTGTACTAGCTGTTTTTGATATGCTGTTAGCAAACCAAAGATGATGGGTTAAAGTTCATTGTTTATGTTAATCTGCCAGATCCTTTATTATCATATCAGTGAACTTATACATGTGTTTATTCCTCTCCTAATTTATTGACTTCTGTTGTGTTTTAAAAAAATGTTTTGTCTGGAGAAGAGGGCTAGCATGGGTAATAGTGGTATACATGATTTTATAGCAAGCATGCAAGTAATAATTCACAATGATGTGCTTTAGTGTCACCTGATCCCACAATAAAGCTTAGTTAAAACAGATGGCTTAACCTGCAGACTGCTGAATATATATATATATATATATATATATATATATATATATATATATATATATATATATATATATATAAACATACACACATACACACACATATTAACCTGGCTTATCAACCTTATTATGCACCTCTTATAACTTGTGATCTGCTCTGAAAGTGTTAAACCACCAAATATATAGTCTGATTAGGGTCAAGTGAATCTGAGTGTTTCTGGAGCTGTTAAGGTGCCTGAAGACTTGCTGTAAAGCTGACAAGTCAGCAGGAATTCCCAGCAAATAAAAGCCTATCAGTTATTCTTGACTGAACAGTACTGAAAGAGGAATTAAGTTGGAGGTTGTGCTATCCTTAGTCAAGGAAATGCAATCAGGGAAACAGTAGCTTCTCAGCAGTAAAAGGATGAACATGTAAAGAATCAGATTAAAAAGTTAAAGTGAGAAATGTGTGTGTGTGTGTGTGTGTGTGTGTGTGTGTGTGTGTGTGTGTGTGTGTGTGTGTGTGTGTAGTTTAAGACTTTACAGAAGAGATCTGCAGTGTACAAATTCTGGAAGTGGAAATTGAGAGAAGCTAGTACTGGAAAATACTAAGAAAAAAAAAATAGAAAAAAAATAAGCAGTGTTTGTGTGTGTGTGTTGGGAGTGTACAGATCTATCTCATTTGGGAGCAGACTCAGGAGGAAGGGGAAAGATCAAGAAGAAAGGAGCTGCAGCAAGAAATATAATGCTCATACATGAGGACTCCCTCTAACCTCTAAACACACACACACACACACACACACACACACACACACACACACACACACACACACACACACACACACACACACACACACACAAACTCCTAATTCAGAAACTGCTATTAGCTAAAAATAAGGCATAATGCTCATTTGTAGGAAATTGTTATCCCTTCTTTATGTGGTGTGACTGTTTTTCTTGTGCTGCAACAGTACCACTTTGTGTTACATACTCTGGAATCCTTACTCAGCTGAACACTGTCACATACTCTTCCATTACATATTCTTTATGAACCTTTATATTCTGGAGTTTGAGACAATGCTTGGGAAATTCTAACAAAGTCTTGAATAATTTATGTGGAGCAAGTTTCTTGCATACCTCTCAGCTGTCCATAATTTCGCAGAATGTCTAGATTTTTGTTTCACATTTTGGTCTGCTCCTTATAAAATTTATGGTTTTCTGGCAAATCATTGATGACTGAGGTCAATAAAGAGTGATACACTTTTGAGTTTCAGCCTTAATAACTTTCAGAAAATGCAATGCTAATGTTAAACCTGTTACTGTAGCAACTTTTCTAAATTTATTAGAAATATTTAAAATCTGTCCCTGATTTTGGTCTTTTGTCACCAGTTATTTTTGGTGGTGTCCAGATTTGTTGCACTGAGAGGTTGAGACATATGCTTTCTTGCCACTTTTGTGCAAACAGTTTTTGTTATTGTACAGGTAAATTTTTTATGTTCTACAGCCATTTTAGATGCATTCACTTGTAGAACAATACTACGTATCCTTCTTAACCCACAAACTCAGTATTGCTGCTTTGGTGACAGCGTCTGAAGACTGATGACTTCTTGCCCTGGCTTTCACTGTTGCTGTGGTGTTTCAGAATTTAGTCTAATTCTTCCACACCTAACTTCCCATTCACTATCAAATAAAGTGCTTCCTGACTCCTTACTAAGCAAGCAATAATCTCTGACAGGGTGTTTGTTATTGTATAAATAACGTCTGCCTAGGGGTGTTCTGAGGCCCAAGGCTATCTATTGAATTGTTTTGTATTTGTATTTTTAATTACTATATATATATGTGTGTGTGTGTGTGTGTGTGTGTGTGTGCATGTTCTTTTTTTTTTTTTTTTTTTTTTTTATCATTTTGCTGTAAAACAGTTGCTTCACTTACTGTTTCAAACTTGCTGTAGCATGTGTTGGTAAACAATGGGGGTTGAAGTCACTAAATAATGAGTTACACTTGAGTTTCAGACTTTATCTTAGCTCTCTCATCTAAACAGGGACAAATCTCAACAGAATCAGAGACAAATCCAGAAGTAATCAGGGACACTTTTAAATTATAAGTACTATTAATTTGAGACATTGACAGTGTAAGAGAATGTGAATTAATATATATTTTCTGAAGTAAAAAGTCTGTAACTCAACGTATTGTCATTGCTTATTAAGTATAATTCAGTACCTTTTCTCCAAAAGACCCCAGCTTTAGGAGGGACTAAGGAAGGCGGAGATAAAATTTGAGTCAAAATTAGGGGCGTCCCTGAAAATCAGTGAAAGGCAAGAGGTATGGACTTCATATCTGCCAGAGAATATATGTTAACATAAACCATGTTACTATAGCAACTTTCACATTTTTATAACAGCAGTATATTTAAAATATGTTCCTATTTTAAAGCCTTTGTTCCCTCATCATTTTAGGCTTTATCTAGATTTCTTGAGTCAAGAGGTTGAGAGGTATGCCTACCTTTTAAAAGATTTGCATCCAGTGCTCAATCCATCTCTCTCTCTCTCTCTCTCTCTCTCTCTCTCTCTCACACGAGCATGCACGCGCGAGCACACACACATGCACACACACACACATACACACATACACACACACACACACATACACACACACACACACACACACACACACACACACACACACACACACACACACACACACACACACACACACCTTTCAAGATTTTGATGCATTTTAGTATTTTGGATGTTTGGCAGCAGTTAGCTGTTTGATATATTTCTCTTCTTATTCTCTTGTTCCCAATCTTCCACAACTGGCCTACCTATCCTTCTTCACCACATTCCCCTTTTTTAACTTTTCCTTTTTTGCAACTGCTGCTGCTCACACCCACTTGGATACCTAGTTTATGGTGAATCTTTAGTCACTCACTATACTTAATGGTTTGTACTCACAAAGTGTTTGCAGTAATCACTTTTGTAAATTTTCACTCACAAAATATATTTTTGAAGCTTTTCTCTCCAAACCTCTGGTGAAAAGTGTCTTGGATCACTCAGTCAGACCTTCACAGTAACAAATGTAAATAAATAAATAAAATAATAAATAGTTCTACTTTTCTGCAGCCTTAGGCTGTCTTACTTTTTATTGCTAATAAATCAGTCTGTGATTTCTCTCTCTCTCTCTCTCTCTTTCTTTTTTTGTAATTTTTTCAACTTGTTTTTAGTTATGAGAAGTAATTTTATTTTCAGCTTCCTGTCAAAAGTTATCCTTAACACTTTCTGTACCATTGGACCTAGGCCCTTCTTTCTCATATTTCCTCAAGCCTTGTTTAGAAACTGTACCTGCAATTGGGCTAGCCCAGCTTCTGATATGTAAACTCATTATTTACCTTGTGTTAGAAAAACATGCAGTATTTCCCATAGGCCTTTTTGTTATGATTTATCCAGGCAATATGAAATAGGTATCATCAGTCTTCATTTTTTTGGGTGACCAAAACCTTATTCTCAATTTGAGCAGGAAAGTTAATCTAACCACTTTTCAGGTTTCTCCACAGTGCTGGTTCTATAACATCTACCCTCCCTATAACGAATAGGTTAAATCTGTCCTGAAACTAGAAAGTTTCTTACTTCTTTCGCTGTACCTTCTGTTACTTTGATGGGATGCTTAGTTGAAATCTCTCAAGGGCCTATTGGTTCAAAACTTATAATTTAAGATATCTCCTCATCTATAGGGGTAGTCTGTTAAAAATTGTTGCAATAATTCTGGTTGAGCCATCAGTCTGGAAGTCTCTAATTCTGATTTTCATCCTGTTTTATTTCAGGCCAGACTCACACACATTCTTTTGCTCTCCCATTTTCAGTGGTCTGGAGTTTGACTAAACTGGCTGAAACAATTCTACAGATTTGAGGCAGAAAATCAGAAGTTACCTGACCTTGCCCCCTCTGATTTGGGGTGCTAAAGAAGTTTCAGTTTTGTACTAGGAGCCACTTTCTATCTGGTACTGATACTGTCAGCATTTTTGCTCCATTGCCATCCACAGACCCTGTTTCGCCTGCTCCAACTCTATAACTGCTGCTGTCAGTGTTTCTGATATCATTGCTTCTGGTATAATTTCCTTCCCTGCCTACCTTTCAGATGCAGCAATTTTCAGGCACTAGACATGCTGGCAGCAATATTGTTGCTACTGTCTCTGATATTTTCAGTTCAGTCTGCATTACTTATATTGGAGTCAGCTGTCCTGGCATTGCACTCATCTCAGAACTGCCAGCCCTGGACCTTTGGGCACATCATGTGTTACTGATGATAGTTGCACTGCAACTACATCTGCCAGAGTTAGCATACATTTTTCAAGTTGTGTGATATGTAGCTTTCTGATGAACTGAAGGAGTTTCTTTAAAGGAATTCCCTCACTTATAGTCTGAGACCTTAATTAGTTCTACTGATTGTTCATCTGATGTCCTTTATTCCCTTTTCTTTTAAGAGAGTTTTGTAGTGTTTGGATAGTGAAACTTCCCCCAAATAAACCCATAAAGATTGTAGCAAAAAAAAAAAAAACAAACATCTTGAATGACTTTTGGATTTCCCCATAAAGGCCCTCACTGAAGTGTAAAGGGTCATTGCTCCTACTTATCCCTCAGAAGACCCCAGATTTGTGAAAACCCCTCGTATGATGCAACAGATGAGGAGGCTAGCCTTATGACCCTTTGCCATCTCCCCAAAGTGGACTCGACCAAGACTGCTGTTCTCTACTCCCAGTCCTCATTTGTGGTGGTGCCACCCTTGGTAGACATCCTTAAAGATTATGCTAAATTTGGATGAAAAATCCTGAACACAGTTGCTACTATACAATAAGAAGGTGGTTTGGGGTTTCTGCTGTAATGGAATATTTGGTTTAAGTAGACAGTCCCAAACCAGATGCCATAGTATTTGTAACAGCCCTACATGAGGCACTTACTCCTCAGAGTATGACTTTCCTTCCACCAGACAGGGACTCCAGGGAAGTGGACAGATTTGGAGAGTATGTGGTCACATCTACCACCCTGTTTTTGAGGGTGTTATTCTGCCATACATCCATGCAGGGAAAGTGCACTATGTGAAAGAGGAGTTATTGGATGGGACATTGAAAGACAAATTAAAGGCTTAGGCCACTATTTGTGCAAACATGGGCAGCTTTAAGGTCTAGGTCATCTATCATGCAGAAAAAGTGGCAGCTAGAGTAGAAGGATCTGGCATTTCTTTACACCACCAATCCAGGCTGCAAGGCACTGGCTTCTTTGTAGACACCAAAGTGATCATTTTGGATTTACCCTTCTCAGGACCATTTGGTCAACAAGTTGCTTATTTCTTAAATGAATAGATGGACTGGGAAATTCTCTCACTGCTGTGGGTGCAAATATTGAACCCTCCAGAGTGTACCTTTAACAAGATGCAGAGGAACAAGTGCACCTCCCATGTATGGTGACTGCAGTCTCAATATTTTCTTTATATTCTGATTCCAAGATTGCACAGTCTTGTAGAAATGTGAGTGCCCTGATGTTCAACATTAGATCAATGTTGCAATAACCAAAGCTATATAAAATGCATCCTTCCCAGAATCAGACAACTTGTCAGCTCCAAAAGTGTCCCTTCTTTGTCCCCTCACCACTGTAGAGCTCTAGGAGGGCAGTATAAAGACAATGGTTAGGGTATCAAACTCTCAGAACTTTCTTGCTGCAAGACAGCTCTCTTCTGTAGCTTCTATAGCTTGATAAGTTGGTTAGCACTTCTGCAAAAGTGGCCAAGGTAAGTACCCTGTTGTGGGACCTCCTTACATTTATACCAATTTATGTGAGGAAATATTTCATTTTTTCTGTCAAACTTTGTTGCTGGGCATTATGACTAATGCTTTTGATGCTTGTCACAAAAAAATATTACCTCAGGCCTTGGCTTTTTACTGGAAGGATGACTATGATATGAAGGCTCTACACTACATAGTTAGCAAATAGTTTTTTTGGTAGAGAGAGGGAGCTGGGTCCTGGCTCCTCAGACATTCCCTTTCTAGATCTGCAAGAAGAGAAAAGTTGTATGGTAGGCTTTAGTCTAGACTTCAGCTTCCTCTTTGACTTGGTTGCTGGTGAGTGACTTCGCAGAGACCATATCAGGTTCCTCAGACCTTAGACCACTTTTCAGTTTCCCTTGGTCCCTCTGGCACTGTTGCTTGGGAAGCTACTAAGGGCCATGAGGCAGGCATATCCTCTGTGGCTTTTTGGCTGTTCTCTTTGAACAAGGTAGAACCCTCTTGCTGGCTTTGGAGAAGGGAGCAGACATTTTTCCTATGCAGGGATACTCTAAGGGTCTTGTTCCCAGCAGAAAGGACCAATGTTAATCATCATGATCATTGCTGCAGTAGCCTTAGGTATATGGGTTAGTCTCTTTTTCAATAGGGTCTCCCAATTAAAAGAAGCGTACAATTACACATTTTTCTTTACCTGTGTCCCCCTCAGCTAGAGCAGACAAGGAGGGTTGGCTGGGGTTAGCTAAAGTTTTTTTTAGAAGCTTTTCAGATTCTGATTTTCAGTCTGAAGGACAGGACTTAATCTTAGACTGCATTTCTCAAATTACTACTCCATAGAATTAGGAATCTAACTCTGAGGAAGTGTTTTTTTTCAGACTCCTCACTTGAACAGTTTTCCTTTTCAGATACTGCTGCCAGAATGAATGAATGAGATACTTCAGTGGGAACAAAAACAAATACCAGAGTCCCAGCAAAGGTGTTATGATTTGCTACAGGTGGATTTACCTTAATTTGCAGCTGTTCTTCTTGGTTTACCAGCCTTAGAGTTTTGTCTGACAGCCAGCCACCTGCCTCCAGGAAATCTCGAATTATTTAAGGCTGCCTAGAACCAACCAACATTTCTTTTTTTAAACTATTGGTCAGACCCTGCAGTAATTTCTCAGGGAAAAGCATCTTCTACCAAAAATATTATGGCAGCTCACCCTATTTTACCTGACAAGGATGGTAAAGCCTGTGACTGGTTTGGGAAGAAAGTGTATTCTTCTTTCACCTTAGCGTTCAGAACAGTAAATTGCCAGGCTCAAATGTATGTTTTTGATGGCTTTCTTTGACAGTATGAAAAAGTTTATTACTAACCTTCATCAGAGATTAAGACATCTATACATTTTTAATTTCTTCTGTGTATTAGGTAGTTGGACACTCTGTGAAATGCACTTATGGCACTGCTGATTCTGTTTCTAGGGCTGCTGTCACTGGGGTAGTGATGAGAAAATTTGCCTCATGTGAAAGCTGACTTCCTGAATGCACTCTGGATAAAGAGGTATCATTTGGCTCTTCCTCTGCTGAGGTGCTCAGAATACTTGATAAAAGGGGAAAGTTAATTCAAGGGATTACCCAGATTTTTTAACCCCTATATCTCAGTTCAAGAAAAACTTTCTTTCCAGTTCAGGATCCCTTGATAGGAAACAGAGTAAGCAATTACAGATTAATAAAGGGAAATAGTCTTTCAGAAAACAGTAACAGGTTTAAAAATGAAAGGAGGATCCTCCCAAAACCAAGGACAGTCTACAAATCAGATTGACTATATATGCCTGTCTTCTATTTCTACCACCATTGACCTCACACATGGGTTCTATAAATCATTAAAAAGGACTACATCTGGCAGAGGGATTCAAGCTCTTCTTTTCAAGGGATCCTTCTTCACCCATCCAATCAATACCCCTTTATTTCTCCTATTCTCGATCAAAGCTGTCACAACGGGTAAAAGAGCCTCTTCCTCCAAACCAAATAACGAAAAGAATTTACTTAAGAATATTTATGCTGTCAAAGAAAGAAGGAAAAAGGAACATGGTGATCTGTCCTAGAATTTTCTTTTCTAAACCTTCACAGCAAGATTCCAAAAATTCAGTATGTCTCTCTTTATTCTCTGTTACATTTCATTCCTCCTTCCACTTTTCTGTAGAACAAATTCAAGTACATAAATGTCAAAGAAATGGTGGCTGTAATAAATACGCTCACATCTCTAAACCATCTTTGGATTCCATTTCCAGGCCCTCTACTAATAATCTTAGACCTGTCTGGCAGAGCTGTAGCCTTCTTTGTTCTGAGGCAAAAAAGCTCTGAGAACTTGGCATCCTAACTACTGTCTTTACTGCTGTCCTTAAGCTCTTAAGCAGTTAGGATGTATGGGAGATACCCTGAATCTTTGAAAGCTCTCTACTCATCTGATCCTGGGCAATATGCATCCCATATAGCTTGGGCTACTGCAACATTGATCTATTTGAACATGTACTGTTATGTTAAGTTTATTTAAACAAGTGCAGGGTAATCCTATGGGCTAGGCTTGTAAAGGCTCCAGGCAGGGCCATTAGCCTAGTACGCACCCATGAACCTATCTATTTTCTACTACAGAAAAATGTATCCGTTTTCCTGAAGTTATACAACCTCTGAGTAAGAATATAAAATGGACAGGGGTATGGGTTGCTTAACCCCCATACTGGTGGTTCTTTCCTTCCTGCAAAATTAGAAACCACCATATATTAGATAATTGACTTCTGATGTTTTCATTTGCAATCAGTAGCTTAGTAAAATGCATCATTTAATATACTATGTTCAGACTTCTGTGTTTTATTTAGGTATGCCTTGTAAAAATTAAGTTGATCTATTCTTGTTTGATGATCACCAATGCTGACTTCATAAGACTTTTGAATTTGGAGTCTAGACATAACTCTAGAGCCTTGCATTATAGTTTCATAAGCGAGTTGATGCACAACCCATTTCTCACTTACAAGGACTGAAGATGGTTTTAGCCAGTTTGACATAACATGGTAAACATGCTTTACCCAACTTAATGTTAGATAACTCTGATGTATAAATAGCTTTGCAGAAGTTGAACTGCTTAGAGATATCTCCTTGGATAAATGGTTGACAAAGTGTGCTAAGACAAAGATGGAAGACTTACTACATGGATGGCAAGTGCCTCAAAGATCTATTGTTATGCTGATCATTTTCACACAATTCTACTGCTTAGGTTTCATCATCCACCACTTCAGTACTATATGTATTACCTTCATGGAGAAGAACTACAGGACTGCATTAATGTTTGCACAGTTCAGAGAATAACAGAAGTGATTTGTGCCATTCTCTGCATTGTAACTTTGACATGCAAACTAAGTGCAGTATGACTTGTGACATTTCCAACCCATAATTCAAAGCACTACAGGAGGCATCAGTTCACACTTAAGAAAGCAGTTAAGTTAAGCACAAACCAGTGCAGCCTAACGTACATCTGTTACAAAAATTGTAGCAGGAAAACCTATGTTTAAAACAGTCAGAAAATGGACTTGGGGTCAAGCTGGTTTGAATCTATTCTATAAAGTAGGGGAAGGAAAAGTATTATTTTCTGCCAAGAGCAAATATTTATTGCTCCTTATTTTAGAACTTGACTGTGTAATGTGTGTGTGTGTATGTATGTGTGTGTGTGGGTGTCAAGCAAAGCCTGCATGTGCATGCGTAGGGTGGATATGTATATATGGATGTTTACATGTATATTTGCAAGTTTGCCCCTAAATGTACTGTGTATTTTTGCTTGGGATTGAAGTATAATAAATGAAATAGGAATCTGAGAAATAGAAAAGGAAAAAGAAATATGAAAGAAACAAATAGCGAGAAAAGCAGAAAAAAGGACGTTGCATTAAAACCAGGCATGAATGTGTGGCAACCTATCAAAATTAGCCTTGAAGACTTACAAAATTGCCACAAATTCATGCCTGGTGTTAATGCAAAATGTATTCTGTCCAGAGGAAACTTGTGAACCTTGTCATCACATGGGTGATGTGGCCAAGCTTCTCAATGGCTTACCAATTGTAAGTTTGTATAAACTTATGAATTTTACTAGTTAATCATAGGTGGTCCCTAATTTCCTCAGTGTTGGATCATTACACAGTGTCACTGATGTTGTATGGTTAGTTGCAGATAATAATGACAGTACTAATACTATGTTAATGCATGAAATGTAAAGATTACATGGGAGGATCAATGAAAAAGAGAAACTGATCCTTTTTTCCACCTCTGTGACATTGAAGAAGTGCATAATAAATTTTGCTATGCAACTTTCAGAGCTATTATGCTCTGGACTTCTACTAGACTATACACAGCTTCCACCATGAACAACTATAGGGAATCTATATGGATTTAAAAACTGTAAAACACTTCACACTGCCACACAAAAAAAAACAGACTGAAATGTTTAATATCCTTAAAGTTGTTAGTCCACCAGAAGTACACTTAGCTTCTGGTAGGTGTGTGGGACAACACTATGATTTGTAGCTGTCTAGGATAAAAATTGTAGTGTATTAGGATAGTTTAAGCTCAATGCAGTACAAAGAAAAGTGATTAGGTTTATTTGATGATCATAACTACTTGTGTGTTCTTGACATGGATCTTAAAGATTTACCTTTTCTGCTTTGGTTTGCACCACTCTCAAGGTGAATTTCCTCACTTCCATGTAAATACATAACATGATAGTTATGATTAGAAATTTCATCATCTTCTGTGTTTGACGATAGACTCACTAACTGTTGCTGCAGTCTACAATCACAAGACAATCATGGGGCAGACTGTCAGAATTTGAAAAGATGAAGTTGTCCAGAAAGTTTCACTTTTCAGATACACTGTTTCCCTGCTGAAAAAAAAGAGAGGTTGTATGGAGGAGACTATGGCATAGTAGCAAATAAATATTTTAATGCAACCATGCATGCTTAAACGAGATGTCTTTGTCTGTTTCAGCTTTGCAACTGTACATCATGGGAAGCAGGGTTGTAGGTAGAGTTTTATTTTATGAAATTGACTTACACTCCAGAGTTCCAGAGGATAGCTTAATTTAAACTCCATTTAAAGTTATTATTATGGAACATTTGGTTAAGTATTCTGGGGATGGAGTAATAAGAATGAGGCTATGAATGAGGTGAACATAAAAAGACATTTAAGAGATGAGGGAAACTTGGAGCAAGGAATTATTTGTAGCTGTTTGTTGAAGTTGTTTGAGTAGTAGGAAAATTAACAGCTGGCTGGGTATAGTGCAGTATGGAAGTTATAATGAACTGGATATAAAACAATGAACTCTATGTGGTCCTAGTGACTGTTTGCCTAGTATCAAACTATGAACCTACTAACGTGTATTCTTACACAGTTGTTAGTCCTTCTTTGGCATTGGCATTAAGTGGCCCCACACATTATTTAATCTCTACTGTGCTTCACTGATATATTGTGAAATGTCTCAGTCATCAATTCCAGGACCTATATCTCTGCCCATAAAAATTGCAGATGAATTAATGTAGAAGAGCCTGCATTGCTTGCTCTTTCTTTTTCCTTTCTATGATCTGTTTCCCTGTCTTTCAGTTTTTAAAGGAAAGATAATTCTATTATTCCCAGACTCCTAATAGATAAAGGTCATGATGGTACCACAGGAGCTGGTTGGCGACCAGTGTCTGTACTTCTCTGTCTTTTTTTTTGTAATTTGTTTACATATATCATCAGTGTGCTTCTGTAGCATTTTATTAAACTACAGGATCTGTAGCTGTGACTAAAGTGGGAGTTTAAAATGTGTCTTAGGTTCATAGATACGGACTAGGCTATCTGCCCAAAGGCATTTATAAGCCTAGCCAGAATGTGTTGGCTTTTGCCACCCCCTTAGATTAGTTCCCTGTGCCTCTGTCCAGCAGAGCCACTGAAGTGATCACCGGAGTAAACTTCCTGTTTCCCATCGACTCGTCAAGGTTTCTCTTGAAGAGTGTTAGTAAGGAGCTCTGCCTAATGTAGATTGGAATCTTGTTCCAAAGCATGGGAAGTCTCTGGGACAGGAATCTGTCCCTCCAGCACATCCTATTTATTGTTGTGGTGAGGTTTATATCCCTAGAGCATGTGGCTCGAGGGGATATGGTTTTCTTTAGGTGGAGCATGTCCATTAATTCTGGGTTGGACATGACCTTGTATGTCAGGCAGAGATAACCTCTGAGTAGGTGGTATGCAACCGAGTACAGCTTTAGTTTCTTCAGTCGAGCTGCATAGAGCATCTGTTTGAGGCCAGTGATCCTCTTGGTGAGGTACTTCTGTGGTCTTTCCAGCTGTTGCAGGTGTTTTGTAAGGTACATCCCAAATGGGGTGTTGTACTCTATGATGGGTCTGATGAGTGATGAGTAGAGGGGCACAATGACCTCTTTTGATCTGGATGCAAACCCTTTTGTGATTAGGTGGGCCACATAGAAGGATTTTCTAACCACTTTGGCAATGTGATTATCAAAGGAGAGATTACTATCTACTTGGGTCCCCAGATCCCTTATTTCATCTTCCGTATTTAGGGGGCTACCACCTATGTGATAATTTGTGGGTACTTTGTTTTTTCCAAAGGGGATGACTATGCACTTTTTGGCATTTAGCTTGAGGACATGGTTTTGACACCAGGTATCTGTCTCAGTGAGACCCTTTTGGAGGATGTCTGTGTCAGCCAGAGAGTCAATTATAGCCCCTAGTTTGCAGTCATCTGTGAACTTGGTCAGCCATAGTCCTCCTGCGCTTGCCTGTACCTCTGTGACATATATGCGAAACAGGAGGGGTCCTAGGACTGAGCCCTGGGGAATGCCACTTGTAACCAGTTTAGAGTCAGACCTAGCTCCTGCAACTCTTACCATGTGGGTTCTATCCGTGAGCCAGTTGGCAACCCATCTCGTGACATAGGGGTTTATGTTCAGGCTGGTGAGCTTGTCTATAATACCAGAATGGGGAATGGTGTCGAAGGCCTTTGCGAGGTCTAGGTAGGCTGTGTGGACCACCTTTCCCTTGTCTATAGCCTTAGTAACTGTCTCAAAGAAGTCCACTTGGTTTAGGAGGCATGATCTACCCTTAACAAAGCCGAACTGTGTAGGGTCCAATGTTTGGAGGTTCCCAATGTCTCTATTAATGAGTTCCATGATGATGTGCTCCATAGCCTTGCAGACCAAGCTAGCCAGGCTTATAGGGCGATAGTTCCCAGGGTCTGTTATGGCTCCACCTTTGTGGAGTGGAATAACCATTGCTGTGTACCACTCTATGGGCATGTAGCCTGTGGAGTGGCTGAGTTTGAACAGTGTGTTTAGGTGAGGGGTTAGTTCATCTTTGAGCTCATGTAGGACGCAGCCTGGGACACTGTCCGGTCCCATTGATGCTGTGTTTTTGGCTTTGGAGAGGGTTGTTTTAACCTGACTGTCTGTGATTTCAGGGGCACTACATTCTTCTGGTATGGTTATGGGCCCTTTTGTGGATGAGAGGGGGGTGAAGTTTGCACTGAACCTGTCTGCCAGGATGTTGGTGATTTTGGTCGGTTCAGTGTATTTTGTTCCTTTCTGCACCAACTTCGAGCAGATCTGGGCATTGCCACTTAGATTCTTGACATAGCTAAAGAATGCCTTGTGGTTATCTTTGGAGTCTTTGGCAATTTTTCTTTCGAAGCTAGCCTTGGATGATTTTATGAGGGATCATAGCTTTTTGTTGATACTGATCAGGGATGTCTTCCCCTCTTGGGATTTTACTCTTTTCTGTACTAGTTTCATCCTTCTATTGTATAGCTTGTTTATGGCATGGGTCCACCAGACTGGTTTCCTTTTCTTGGAGGGGTGAGTCTTGGTTTTGCTTGGGATAGCACGATTGATGCATTCTTGTAGGTGCCCATAGAGTGCATTAGTAAAGGATTTTGCAGTTTGGGCAGAGTTATCCTTCAGCATGGGGGATTTGAAACTTTCCACCTTGGTCTTAAGTAACGTGAAGTTTGCTTTTGAAAAGTTTTTTATGGTGGTTTCTTTGACCGGGGGTGGGGGCAGAATGTGGATATCCAGAGTGATTCATTTATGGTCAGATCTAACCAGCGAGGGGTTGGACTCTGGTGTGGAACAACGGTCGCCCATGTTGGTGATGATCAGGTCCAATATATTGTCACCTCTGGTGGGGATGTTGACCAGTTGATCCAAGGCATTTGAGTATATAAATTCTAGGAAATGTTGGGCAAGGGAGTTAGTACTTGAGTAGTTCTCCCAGTTAATGTTTGGGTAATTGAAATCACCCAATATCAGGGTGTTTGGTAGGACCTTTATGTTTCTCAGTGTTTGCAGAAATGCAGAATGGGGGTCCTGGGACATGATGAGTGATCTGTAGCAAGCTACAATTTGAATTGGAGTTCTGCCCATTGTTAGCTACACGTGGATGACCGCTGAAGCATCATGCTGTACCACTAACCTGGAGGTGTGGGTATCCTTGATGAATATGGATACGCCCCTGCCTTTTGTATTTTGGTCCGGGTTTTGTGGCCGAAATGTATGGTATGAGTTTAGCCTGGTAGTGCTGGGGTGCTCTCTCGAGCCTTAAACCAGGTTTCTGTTACTGCACATATATCGATTTTCTCCATACTGAGGAGTGCTTCGAGTGCATGCATTTTGAGGTTTAGACTTCTGGCATTGAGTAGCATTACCCTCAGTTTTTTCTTACTTGTGCTGTTTACGGCATTGGGCTTGTCTTTTGAGCCTTGCCTAAAAAAGGCATTATGAGGGTGGCAACAGCCTTGGCCAGTATTCGAAAGCCTAAGGGTGACAGGTGCAAGCTGTCTCTAGCGAAGCAGCGTGGATTGTCAAGCATGTCATCCCAGGCTGACAGACACTGTATACCCGTTGAATGACACCAGAAGCTTAGCCAATTGCATGTCATCCCAGGCTGACAGACACTGTATACCCTTTAAATGACACCAGAAGCTTAGCCAGTTGTTGAAATTGATAATTTTTTCTTTATACTGTGGTATCATTCTTGGTGAGGGCAGGATGCTACTCAGAGTCAGGGTCATACCGGCTTGGGCTACATGATCAGAGAGCTCTTCCAGGTCTCTTTTCATGTAGTCCAGGGAGGCATGGCTGTGGTCATTCACACCAACATGGACAATGACAGAGTAGTATTTGTACTTGTTCTGGAGTGACCTGAGTGCTTGTGTTATGTGGCGGATCCTGGCACCTGACAGACAGCTAACCGTAACCTTCTCCTTATTCAGCCTAGTGAGTGGGATGTCAGTGTGCCTGACTATAGAGTCACCAATTACTAGTGTGTTGGGTATGTTATTTTGCTTTAAAGGCTGTGATTGCATGGCACACTGGTTTTGTGAAGTATGTGTTTCATGGTTTGTGTTGGAGGGGGTAGAGGTTGCTTGGATGTCTGCTTTGGAGGCCTCTGTTGCTTTTGCAGATTTTTATTTAGAGCCTCAGAGTATGTTTTTGTGTATTTATGTGTGTTTTTTGCCGGTGCTGGTTTCATAGATCTATGTGAGACTGGTGGTGTGATGCAAGTAATTCCGTTCTCCTCTTGACTGTCTGGTCCAGTCTTGGGTTGAGAGAGCTTAGCCTCCAGTTTGGCTGTATAACTGCATCTCTCGCATGTATTAGTGTTTGGTTGTAGGAGGAGAGGGTTGTCTGTGTACATGAGGCAGTTGTAGCATTTCCTCAAAATGCCCAGATTCACCAGTTGGACCGGAGAGTACACCTGAAACTGCCCTTTGGACATGCCTGGATAGGTACAGTGAGCTGTTTTACTGATTGGCTGGTAAGGTCGAATAGAGAGCCTTGTCCTTCTCTACAGTATGGGGGGGTCTAGTGCTAAGGTTTATTAGTGCTTGCTATGAGTTTTGAGCAAGTGTCGGGCTGAGAAGTGAATGGTTTGAATGCTTAAGTTGAAACTTTGTCTAGTTCCTACAATAACAAAGTATCATAATGCAGCAGCCATTCCAGCTAAATCAACATCTGAAGATTCTTACTTCATTATTGGTGACAGTGGTGTTAGTGAGAATGTTATTGTTAATGTGTGGCCTTTCCTGCTAGTGCAGTGGATTTTTCAGATGCATCATTTTTGGTATGTCTTTTGTCTTTTGAATAATGTTAATAAATTAATTTTGCAGTAACTTTTTGCAAAATGCCAAGCAGCTGTCAGAGTTAGAATGACTTCTCTTTCTGCAAGTAACACCTAGAAGCAGTAAGGTAAACTGCCACAGTGATAGCAGTAAAGATGATGATAATGATGGATTATGTTACCAGAAGCAGTAGCTTGTTCCCTCTCATTCATTCCCAACTACTTTAAACACTGCACGGCTATATTCTTAAAGTACTTTTGGGTGCAGTTGCATCTTTGCAGTTTTGCTTTCACAGATATTTCAGATATGCCAGGTACTTTTATAATTTTAATTTTTTTTTTGATACTTAAAATTATGAATCATATCTGAATGCAACTATGTTGTGCTTAACTGTCAAGAATAATATCAGATTTTTGAGACTGAATGTTTCTCTGTAGAAAGGCTTTCTAGTGTTGTGTGCCTAGGGATATTTGTGTGACTTTCCTACACATCATTTTAAGTGTGAAGTAAGTTAAAGAGATGATACCACCATAATCGTTTGTTCATTGCTACTTAGAAAATATTGCATTAGATAACCTACATTATTTTACTAAAAGGCTAAGATACTGTATGTGACTGTTTTGAAGCAGTGACTTCACTTAATACCATTGCTTTCCCATAATATTTTAATTAGAAGATGGCTACAACATAAAAAGTAGCTTTAATTAAAATTGCAATTGAAACTGCTAAATTAGATCATTTAAAGGATAGATACACTATAAGCATAATATTTTTTTTTCTTCAGAGTATATTTCCCTCCATATGGAATGACATCCCCATTCCATATATGAAAAAAGCACGATTTAGAAGTTTCTTCTCCTCTGTGGCACATCTATGCTTCTATGCAGTAATTTTCCTCATGGTACACAGTGTTAGTGCCAAGTGAAATCTTATGATAATTTATTTAGGAATTTGTCACTTTTGCTCTTGATTCATCTCACCTATCACATCTGAAAAATTCTTCCTAAGGAAAACACACATAACACAGTATCTTTAGTTTTCTTGGTTACACTCACTGAAGTATTAAATCTATCCAGGCTTTATGGAGTCACTTTTGCAATGTCTTTTACAACTACATTCTTTCCCCTCCCCTGGGGCCATAAACCTATTGAGCATTTACTTAGTTTTGAGTAGTATGCATACTTTCCAAATAATGCATAATTTAAACATCTGGGAATATTTATAAAGTAAAGCAGTGGTTATAGATACTAGAGGAGCATGTCGTAAGTAACTGAGGTAGTCACTATTATGAAGCACATAAAAACATTTTTATGTAAAGCACTATACGAAATAAAACATTTCACTAGATGCTAAATGGCTGCTATGGTGCTAAGATATTTGTATGAGTGCCAAGCATGCATTTCAAATTGTGTATTCTACAAGGCACACTTCTAAGGATACTGTGATCTGTATATACTTAGGATTCATGAATGGATTGTGTAATTTTCTGTGAAGCTGCTGCAAAAAGAAGATGTAAGTGAAGATCACTAGAAGTAAATATATTTTTGCTGTCTGGATCAGACAAAGATATTTTTTTGATGTGTATTGTCTTTTGCAATTGACTAGTTAAGATTTCCTAAGGCATGAAATACTATATTATACTATGGTTGACTGAAGGAAGTAAAGTGGAAAAAGAGTGCGAGAAAGAACATGAAACTCAAATTCGATTTTTTTTAAAGGGATGTATGTTATTTTAGCTATTTGCTTTCACATTACTGAGCATTTTTTAAAGAATGTGTAACATATATGTAGGGAAACAAATCTATAAGTGTCAGAGCAAATCAGTTGCTGACACTATTACTCAAGATTCCCAGACTTATCAGAATTTCTCTCCACTTCCATTTTAATTAAGTGAATGGAAGTATAATCTGATAGTAGAAACTAGGACATTGTAAGCTCATCATCTGTGCCCTCACTATGCATTACGGGCAAGAAGTAGCTTTCCAAGAAAACAAGGTCATGTCAACGTGTGCCTTCATGAGAAAAAAAAAAATAGTAATAAGTAATTATTGTGTTACTAACAGGTTTGGACTGTGCAGAACTTCAGGGTAAGAAAAAAATTATGCTTTTTTAAGTTTATATTCATTGTGGTCCTTTAAAGTGTATAGTTTTGATAGTTTTGTTTCTTGTTAACAAGGTATGAAATGTCTTCCTATTTTGCAGACCTAGTGGATGTACTATCTATGAGGATTCTGCTTTGCAGTGGATATCTAACAATAGCTGTTGGACATTTATAATGGCAAGAGACTGAAAATAATGCATTATCTTGATTAGAGTCGTTTGATGGGAGAAAGAGAAAATAAGCTATATAGTCTGACATTTTAAGTACATTTAACATTCTGATTCTTCTGCATTCATATATTCCTTCTTACCTTTGTCCAATACTCTCTTGAATGCTTCTGCAAATTCCCTCCTCATCACCCACTGCAGCAGTCCATTCCATACCTCTCAATGGTACAGATTTTCACAGAATGTCCAGATTTTGTCTCATATTTTTGGCTCATATTTCATAAAATTGCATTTTTCTGGCAAATTATTTGCAAGTCATTCAAGATTGAAAATAGAAAATAATGACAGTTGAGTTTCAGACTTCATACCCCTCAGAAATTTCATGCTAAAACAAAACATGTTATTCTTTCAACTTTCTAGGTTTACAAAAGCAATATTTAAAAAATATCCCATTTTTGGGCCTTTGTCCCCCCCATTATTTATGGCTTTGTCCAGATGTCTTGATCTAAGAGATTGAGAGGTATGGTCCATTCCATGATTGCACAACCCTCACAGTGAAAGAGTAGTTTGAGAAATCCTGGATTAGTGACATGAAAGTTAATAATAATAATAAAAAAAAAAAAAACAGGATTACAGTTGCCTGAGGTGTGAGTGTCTTGGGAAATAGCTCTGATTTGTGAGCTAATCTTGAATAGACTGAAGATGCACAGTTGCCTTAGACTGCATGGAAGCCAGACTGGTGCCAAAAACAGGAAGACAGTATATTACACTGCAGTGGTAACTCTGTTATGTTCCTCTCACAAAAGGAAGTTAAAATAGGAATTAATCAGATGGGTACCAAGAAATGATATGCCCTATAAATACACTTTTTACTTTTAACTTCCAATGCTATGACACTCAATGTGCATAATCATGTTTCCTTCAGTTTACTAAGCTTAATAAAAAGTGTTTTGCTTATATATGCAGTTAAATTTTCGATGAAGGCTTTGTGCTGTTTAATTTTAGTATTCAAGTTTATTCAATTAACAATTCAACCCATAAAATGTATCAGGCTACAGACTGTTGTCATCATCTCAGCTGTAAAGTGAGGTGGTTTCTATTACAGTTGGCAGATTTCATGACAGTGTCATAACAGTGACAGTGAACTTAAAAATGAAGCAATGTGATATTTATTAAGTTTAGCATATGAACTGGGGATTAGTCAGAAGGAAGTGAAATGAGAAATAAATGTGACAAGATCAAATGAAGCTATTTTAAGTCAAAATGGAATTTCTATGGATCATTTTTGTATATACATAGCAGAGCCAGCATCAGTTATTTAAGTTATAATTTTCTTTCCTAGTTAGGTACAGAAGGAGAAAACAATGAGATGCTAGATGTCTGATATCTGGAAGTCATTGGGCGTCTGTTAGCAGGACTCTGTACAGCCAGAAGTTTTTGATAAGTGGGGGTGCATTACTGTGGCTGTTAACATGACATGTTACTGTGATAAATAAAGAGGAAGAGGAAGTGTTTCCTGGACATGCTAGATTTACAAGTAACACAGGACAATAGGCATTGAACTAAACAGAACCTGAAAATAAACATGACATGATCAGAGTTCACATGGGTTCAACAGTTTGAGGGCAATGCTTAATGACATGCAGAAAGAAATGTGGGGTGCTGTCCAGGCTTCTTGCTGAAAGAGAAAAAAATACACTTATTTAGGTGATTCTACCTGCATGTAGAATGTCACCTCAGCTTAAATTAAAATCCTAACCTTCCGTTTGTCTCTAAGGGCTTTGTGCAATAAGCAGAAAATTCATTTTTATCAGTTTTGCAGGAGACGGATGATCAGCATGCCTGCATTGCTGTGACTGGGTTGTACCCAGCAACCTTGGGGAATATGAGTACTTAGTAGGATTTACCTATCCTTGTATATTTTTAGACATGAAAAAATATACAAGAAAAATATGACAATGATCAACAAAACTCAAGATGAAGATGAAGATAGCACTAAGTGCAAAAAATGTTTATACAAAAACATTGATAGTCTTTGTAGTCTAAACGCCTTTGCATGCACTGAGACTATAGCTATCTCTACCGTAAATGAAAATTGGTATAAAGGTAATGGTTAAGTAGCAAATACATGGATTTCACATCTTTTCATTGCTCACTCTACCTATCTAGTATCTCAGTACTCGTATGAGATGATGCACATTTGAGACTAATAAAATAATTCCTTTAGAATTCCCGTATGTATAAAAAGTTAATCAGATAAATCTGAATTCAGCGATTTGTATCTCAGCACAATGACCATGACTGCCACCAAGGACAAAAATTTGCAATAGTCTGCTACAATTTAAACAGAAATGTATGCTATTCTCATCCTGAATATCCAAACAGAGACTCAAACATTATCATATTAACAACATTCTCAAATATTATTGTATTTCTTAATCCAAGTGACTTAGAAGAAAATGTTCATAGTCCTGTCAGAGGTAATAACTCATTTAATGCTATATTAATAAATGTTGCATTTAATTGTTCTCCCCAACTCCCTTGCTTTTAAACTCTGACCGATATACTATTATATTTAACCACTGAACTTACACAGAAAATGGGGAATATATCTTGTTTTCTAGACTATTCTACAAATTACTATGCAGTAAAAAGTGCATCGTTTGCAAACACAGACTGGGGATACAATGCTTAATGTCTCAAATATTACCTCACAGTATTCTTAGAAACATTTTGATGATCTAAATGTTAAACTATAAAATCAATGCAATGGACAACAGATAAACTACATTAAACCATTTCAAAAACAATCCTAACCAGCTAAACAAATCTCATGTGGAATTATGAAAAGATTTTATAAACTGACCAGATCAAGCAAATCAGTCCATGAAACTGAATTAACATCTGAAATGGTGGGCAATGATAAACTGTTCTTTAAATATATCTGGAGAACAAAGGGCTAAAACAGAGTTGTAGGCTTTTCCAAATACATAGAAATATCAGATGATTTGTAATTGATTGTAGTTACCTTGGTTGATAAATTCTTTAGCATATGTACAGAAATCTATAGCTAAAAGTATTACAGTCATATGCAGTAAGGGTGACTTCCCCCCCAAAATATGAATAAAATAATATCTGTGATATTGCATTAAGTTAAGAGCACTAGCTTTGTGGGACCTGATAATATCAACTGCAGTTTTTATATTCTTGCTGTGAAATTCGTCACAATCAGACATATTTCAAATTTCTGGTCTTAGGCTAAAATGGTCCCTGCATATAAGAGAGGCACTGGTTCAGACCCTGACAGTATGTGATTTAACCTCACATCTATCCTATGCAGAGTCGTAGAGAGGATAATAACTGAGCTTATTAGAAAATTCACTGGTATCTTTCACTAATTGGAACTAAACAATAGGATTTTATTAAAGAAAAGTCTTTTTATTTCATTTGTTGCATACTTAGACAATGCAAAGCAGTGAAAACATTAGTGATAAACTTATTCAACCCATAGTGGCTCTGCTGGAAAAAGATGGTAGTGGGGGAACAAAATAATAAAGGTAGTGCGGCATCTTTCTAAGCCTGGTGAGACATTCAGTGCTGTGAGTCTGATAGTTGGTACAAGGGGTAAGGCTGTGACCTGTAGTTCCTGAGGTACACTATTTGATTCTCTCAGCCCTCATTTACTTACTGTGTGACCAGGAACAAGTAACTGAAACAGGTATTGCTTGCAGGTTGTTCCTAAAAAAATACTGTATATCCAGTGAGTCTACCTTGTTAACAAATGGCTGTTATTGTTATTATTATTATTATTATTATTATTATTATTATTACCTCATAGCTTGGTGTTAGATCAATAATATTCTATCTGTTTTACAGATACAAATACAGGCAGAAAGTTATGATTGTGAAATGCGTTAATAACTACAAAATGAGAAGTATAGTTACCTTCACTTAGGATGTAAAAATACTTCAAGACAATTTGAAGAAAATAATTGCTTATTACTATATCAGCAACTTCAATCTCAATGCCACTGAATGCGGTATTGTTTAACTTGGGAAAAATTTGTAAATAAATTAATGGAGAGGACCGTGAGGTACATAGAGAAATAAAAGATCTAGGAATCATTATAGACAATAAAATAAGCTTTGATCAGTTTGGTGCGACTACAGTCAGAATTGTCTTCTCTGTACCTTACCTCATATTCAAAGAAATAATCAACAGATTACAAAAAAGTCATTGTATCACTGTGTTTCTTGTAGATTAGGACATCTTTAAAATACAGTGATGAATTTTGTAGCTAAAACGTGACAGAATGCAGCTTTAGAAAGTTTGTGGATTCTCACAAGAGAAAATGACGGTCCAGAAAACAAGCTTATTCAGACTATAGGAATTGTCTATGTTCTCCATGTCTTACTGTGAACATGTGTTAGGGAATGTATAGCTTGGTATTGGCTTTATTTAGAAGACTTGTGCCTGGGACAGTGATGGTGAACTTTGTGTGCCAGATGCTTTTGACACAACAAACCCAAAATAATTCAGTGCACTTCACATGAGTAATGAATGCAAAAGCAGTGTCATTGGTAACTCTGGTGTTGGTGCTTGCTGACATGTCACCCAAAACATTGTGGCGTGTGTCATCTTTGGCAAGTGTGTCATAGGTTCACCATCACTGGCCTAGGATGTGTGAATGGAGTCATCACAAAATCCAGCAACTTATTGCTTTAAATGAACCTAATTAGAAAATGGATTGTTTCATTATAACAATAATGCTAAACTTTGGAATAAATTATCACTTTCATTAATGTTAATCACCTCATTAACAGTTCTCAGAATCAGCATCAAGTACAGTAGCAATAGAAAATGCTTACCAGTGGTAAACCACAAGCATCGCAAAGGCCTGTAGGCTGCATGCCTGACACCAAAACATATGAACCTGCAGGTATCTTAGATCTCTACTTGGATAGTAAAAGATTGTTCGTACCCTGTCATACAGTTAAAACCTTTCTTGTTGATAATGACAATTTTTAATGTTTTAGATCATGAAACAGTGGAATTATCAGAGTACATCATGAAGGTGTGTACTAATATAGCATCCACCACACATCTCTGTGGTTTTAACATGATAATACACACAAACATCAATTCTTAGATTGCTTAGCTTGAGCATTACTCAGTGTTATCATAGCAAAGTAATGCAATACGGACACAAAAACTGCCTTGAATAATGTGCAATAGAGTATTTAATACACAGATCCAAAGCAAAGTAGATCATAATCCCCTATGGTAAAGGGAAGCATAAGTATCTCTGGGTAAACACAGAACATTAGCTGAAGCCATGAGGTACAGGGAAACAGCATGGATGACAGCATATACCACTGCATATTGATTATAGTCTAAAGAAGAACATGTGATATTCACTTATATTCACATTGAGAAGTTTCCATATATTAGGAAATATTTGTGAATCTCTTAAAATGTTTGTGAAAATTTCTGTGAAGATAAACTATTTTAATAAAGTTGCACCAACGCTCGATTAAGATTATTTTCCTGTTTAACCAGTGTCCAGTGATGAAACATTTAAATGTGATTAAAGAAAGCAGATAACTCTCTTCTACGACATGGTACTTTTACACCTAATAGACAGTAAAACTCTTTTCTATTGCATGGTAATATGCACATATACCTAATAGATTGCTATACCAGTTACAATCTTTTTTGTTATTCTTAATTGAAAGTTCACCAGATTACTAAACCAAAAGTCCCAGATTGTGTCACATCATGACGTAGAGGGATAAAGCTCTGACTTTATCACAGGTGATCTGCATTTGAGTAGCTGCACAGACATTGATAGGAGCTGACAGTGGAAGATGGGTGTATCCATCGTCTATGCATCCATCCTAGGGGGAGGGAGGTAGCACTGACTTGCCACATTCATGACATTTAGTAGAAGTACTAGGTGTCTACCCTTTGGAGTCTGGATTTGTCAAGAGTTTACTGCTGTATGCAGTTGCACTGTGTGTTAACAGGAATACTCAGAAAACAAATATAGCAGAAGAAGAGCCACCAGAGAAGGTGGGTACATGGAGTGTTTCTTCATAGGAGAGGGTAGACTGCTTCATAGGGTAAGCAAAACTGACCCGCTACCTAGCGCCTGACTCTCCACATGATTGGATGAGCTTATGGAATATTAATGGGGAGGAATTAAGGGACCATAGGGCTCTCACCTTCCTGGCAATCCCAAGCTCCCATAATCAAGAAATGAATGGGGCAAGTAAGTGGAGGTAGAGAATCCATCAGGCACTGCCAGTGGGAGTGCAAAAGTCCCAGATTAGTTCAACAGGGCTGCAATACCAAAAGACTTCAAATAAATCTGCAATTACATTTTTCTACATTCGGGTATTGATAATTTTCACATCACTGTAGATATGTCATGAGTCAAGTATACATTGTACAACAGCATAAATTGTTGATGAATAGACTTGGAAATGGTAAATGTTTATCAGCATTGTGCCAGAATGAAGATTAGTCAGACTGAATATTTATATCATGAAGTCAAGATACCAATAATTGAAAGTATTTATTTCTGAACAGTAAGGTGAATTTAGACTTGAAATTTAAACAAAGGATACATGAAGTATCTTTTGGGGATAATGAAACCAAGAGGATACGAGCTCCCAGTTTCCAATACCATGTTTAAGCAGGCTTGTGTAGCTAAAAACTGTCATTTCATTCAGATTAATATATATATATATATATATATATATATATATATATATATATATATATATATATGTGTGTATATAAACCATCATTGGGATTCAGAGTTCCCTCAAAATATTTTTAGAAATCAAAGCAATTGTCCAGCAGGTGACACAGTCAAAGTTCTCTGATCATAAGCAAAGTCAATACGTTTAGCTGTACATTATTAATCAATATAGTGAAATGATAGAAATTCATTAAGTAAGCCCAATTTAAACTGTGCATATCTGTGATTAACGTTTTCAAAAATGTTGGGTGTTTAATGAAGCAGTGTAAGGATTTAGCTCTAGAGACAACAAATCTATATGAAATTACTTGACTATTGATTAATGATCTCATGGTTGTTAATCCTTATTGGAGTTTTGTCCTGACAGAAACTAAAGTGAAGAGATATACAGAATAATTTGACCATTTTAACAACTGAAATGGTTCAGAAGTTTAAACCCACCATTATCTTTGGGATCCAAAAGATTTTTAAGACTTATAATTCAGTTATTGTTTTGCCACAAGAATGTTGCCACTAATTTAACCAGCTTGAAAAAGTCTTGAAGTGTACATGAATTTCAACAACTACAAAATAAAAAAAAGCCTAGGCAGTATATTCATCTAAGTTATTTAAGACCTTGCCAAAGAACCCAATTTTAATTTACTCCAGTTTACTAGATTTTTACCTTGCTTATAACTGAATAAAAGTTAGTACCAATAAAATAACACACATCCAGTTTATATTTAACTCCAAGGTATTTCTGTTAATTTAGTAAGATATTTATGGACACAATTAAGGAGGGATTTATTCAGATCTTTGAAATATTTAGGGGGTAGAGAGTATTGTTTTTAAAACTGAAATTATAATTGGATGTTTTACTAGAATCCTTAATAATGGCCAGTGTGAATTGAATACCTGAATTAAAATTCTAAAAATATAATAAAATGTCTAACAGGAGAGGCAATTTTGATAACATAGTTACCAAACTTTATCTGTGCTGTTCTTGGATTTTTTAATATTTTGTGAATAGTGGTTCCAGTGAAAGAATGAAGTAGGTGTTTATTCAATTATTAGATATTACATGACACTAGCTACAAACACTGAATGTCAGAGCCCACTGCACGTATACACTTGAACATTGTAAGGCATGAGCCATGAGTACAGAGAAAAAGGCATGTGCCAAATCACACATGAATAATCATTTTAGATAACTTAGACAGATAACCTATAAATAGCATTTAAAGAAGTAGCAACATGATGAGTAGTGTAAAAGCAGCAAGTATGAAAAATAGCTCAAAATATAAGCATACTAGATAATTTAAGTATTCAGTGCAGGCATATCAGAAAACATTTTTTATATTTATGTGAAAGCTTCACTTTGTTAGTAGCTTTCTAATCAAATTTACATACTTAGAAGTCAGGCTAACTATGCTAAGCAAACAAACAGATTTCAATACTAATTTAACCAGCTTGAAAAAGTTGGGTTCTTTGGCAAGGTCGTAAATAACCCAGATGAATATACTGCCTAGGCTTTTTTTTATTTTGTAGTTGTTGAAATTCATGTACACTTCAAGACTTTTTCAAGCTGGTTAAATTAGTATTGAAATCTGTTTGTTTGCTTAGCATAGTTAGCCTGACTTCTAAGTATGTAAATTGTATCCACTGCCTTTCACTTGCCTGTCTTACTCACTGTATACTAATTCAGAGTACAAACTACGTTTGAGAGTAAGCTCTATTTTTTATTTATTCTCTCAGGTATTGCCCAGTTATTTCCCCTGGCCACCCACACCAAGACGCGCCATTAGAAGGAAAACTTTACGTGAGCTGAAAGCTCAGCAAAGACCTGGTTCAAGAAAGTTATTTAACGGACAAGGTCAATATCCATAAATACCGGAGCCAGTTAAGATTAATAAAGAATCCCCTCCATAGCTTGTACTCTAGTTTCAAAACACAGCAACACATCACCTTAAAGGAAGGTTTTGTTTTGTCATTCTGGCCCACAATTAGAGTAAATTTTGGGATACCTCAAAAGAAACAAACAGAACCAAAATATATACTCTATTACCTTGGTCAGTGTGGGGTGGAATTAACCCCGCTACGCTCGGGCTCGCTTCGCGCCCCTCCCTGCCCCCATATCCCACCCGCCCCCAGTACTCCTACTTTTATACCTAACCAACCACACCCACTTCTATCTACACTCTCACAAAATCACACGTTACTTTTTCTCCCATCCCCCCTCCTCCCCCACTAGAACCACTCCCACCACACTTGCTCATTGGTTAACCACCTATAACTATGTTAAACACTATGAAGCCCTACCTCTATCTGATTCTCAAGCCAACCATAAAAACTGTGCCCCTTACCCTATTAGTCTTTACCTCACTATACTTGCTAACTAAATATGAGGGCCAGATTTACAGAGGATATCACTATCCTAAGTATCATACCTGTACTCCCTCAACCCCACTCAACACTACTCACTTTACTCACTATCCAACCAATATACAACAATACACCAATTACCCCCACCCCCATAAACTAAAAATGAATCATCCCAAATCCAAATATGCTGACAAACTAATACTTAAACTCCTGAAACTTATAGAATACCTGAGAAAAATTGTTTCTAAAGATGGAGACATCCACCCCAACCCGGGACCCATAACAATCGCTAGCTCTCATAGCCCATCTCTTCTTCCCAGTTCTCCTAACTCCCTCCTAATCTGCCACCTAAACATAAGAAGCCTAAACAATAAAATACACAACCTACATGCTCTGTTAGCTACCCACCACCCTGACATTATGTGCCTGACAGAAACCTGGCTTAAACCCATGACGAAAGATAACGAGATCTCACCACCTGGCTATAACATATACAGAACCGACCGCCCAATAAAAAAGGAGGTGGTATCGCTGTGCTCTTCAAATGCTCACTAAATGTTACTTTGAACCCCTCCCAACCTCCCCAGATCTCTAATGCAGAATTAACTGACCTAAAAATACAAATGAATAAGGAAAAAAGTATCAACCTAATTTTGACCTACATCCCCCCCTGGAAGTAACTCTGACACACTTGAGCATATCTTAAATTGGCTTGCTATTAACTACCCCCAAGAAACTATTATAATGGGCGATATCAATAGAGACTGGAATCAATGTATCTCAGAGACCAACCCCACCCTCATAAATCTCCATGGTTTCTCACAGATTATATCCTCCCCCACCACAATTGGGAACACCAATCAAAAAGAAAGTATCCTAGACTGGATACTCATAAATAATCAGTCCCATACTTACAGGTCTGGGACCCTCCCAAATGAGCTCAGTGATCATCTCATCACCTACATAGAGGAAAAAAAAGCAGGGAGATGCAAGTTACCAGTGTACAGATCAATCAGGAACACTAAACATTTTGATCTCACTAAATTCCAACTAGAGCTACAGTCATGTAACTGGTCTATTCTTAAATACCTCCCCCTTGAAGAGGCAGTAACAACCTTTAACTCCACGTTTACAAACATACTCAATTCCCATACCCCTATACGTTCAATCAAAATCAAAAACCAGATAGCTCCATGACTAACAAAAGACTCAAAATCCAAAATTAAACTTAGAAACAAAGCCTGGGACAAATGGCGTGCTTCCAAAGCTCCCCTAGACCAGATTTACTTCCAACAACTTAGAAATGAGACAAAAAAATCCATTTCACTTGACAAAAAGAACTATTACTACCAACTGCAAGATAAACACCAACACAATCCCCAAAAGTTTTGGGCGGGTCTAAACAACCTTCTCCATCCAGGAAAGACCACCACTCCAACTCCAGTTGACCTAAATGATAAAAGCCCTGAAGAAGTGGCCAATACCTTTAATTCTTTCTTTATCAATGTTATCAAATCCTTAGCTGCCCAACAACCTCCCACCAATCCCCCTACAATAAGTTTGACACTGAAGTCTGAGCCCTCCTTCCACCTACAACCAGTTTCCACTTCCTTTATTAGATCCCTACTGAAGAAACTAAAACCTACTACCATTGCTGCCGACCTTCTACCAGCTGAATATCTACAAAAAGCTGCAGAGGTTATAGCCTACCCCATCTCCATCCTAATTAACCGTACCATAACTGAATCTACTATCCCCTCAATTTGGAAAATCTCCCACGTTATCCCTCTCCACAAAGGAGGGGCATCCACTGATCTGTCTAACTATAGGTCAATAGCCATATTGTCACCACTTGCTAAAATCATGGAAAAATGTATACACAAACAACTTGTACACTACCTAACCCAGAGCAATCTTCTAACTAGCTCACAACATGGTTTCAGGCCCAAACACAGCACTACCACCGCCCTCCTCTCATTCACCGACACTATAAACCATAACAAGAACAACAAAAATATGTCATCTGCACTCTTTCTGGACCTATCAAAGGCCTTTGATATGGTCAACCACCAACTACTTCACAACACTCTAAAAACTTTCTATCTAGATAACAAAACACTCAATTGGTTTCATGCCTATCTCTCCGATAGGAATCAAGCTGTACTCTGGCAAAACAAGCTCTCGCCCCTCTTACCTAATTCCATAGGGGTCCCCCAAGGCTCCATATTGGGACCTCTACTCTTTTCTATTTTCATTAATGACCTCCACAAAGTCATCCCCGAGACCTCTTGCATTCAATATGCAGATGACTCGACACTAATCAACTCAGACAAATCACCAACTAAACTACTATCCAAAACCCAAGACTGTCTGACTGCAGTTGAAGACTGGTTGTTAGGTCACCATCTGATCCTTAACCCTAAAAAACCAAACTATTACTCTTCCATCCTTCCCATAAACCTTCCCCTATACACTTTTCTGTCCAATCCAAAAATGGGACTATTATATCCCCGGACTCAAACTCCAAGTTACTAGGTGTTACCATAGACAACAAACTCAGATTTGACCTTCACATCAACCAAACTATTAAAACAGTTAATAAGAAACTGGGGTCCCTATATAGAATAAAATCATTTCTGACTCCCAAGGCGAGAGAGGCCACAGCCCAGTCACATCTCCTCTCCTCCCTCTTATATGCCTCGCCCATACTCACTAACCTTTACAAATCAGACCTAAACAAACTCTCATGTTGCTATAATCATATTGCTAGATTTGCTACTGGCATGCCTTACAAAACCCATCACTGTATCAACCTACATAACCTTGGCTGGATTGAACTACCAAATCTACTCCAGCAGAACCAACTAATAGTAGCTTTTAAAAATTTCACTCAACCTGACACCATTCCTGCGCTGCGGAACTTAATCACCCCATACTCAAATCTAAATAGTCTGCGCTCAGCAAATAGACTACTTGCTCAAACGGTCAAATCCTGTAACTTTGGAGGTGACTCGCTGTTTGCAAATTCCATTGGTAAAATATGGAACTCCCTTCCTCCTCAACTCACCAATGTCACCTCTCTATGCAAATTCAAGAAAAGCCTGTCCCTTCATTTTAAAAACGAATGGCTCTGTCAATGTTCTAAACCAGACTAAACCCATCACTTTCCTCAACCTCTGCTTCTTTATAGGAATACCTCGAGGCTCAGTCTCTGTATCAAGCATTAATCTGAAGTTTTTTTCCTTCTAAATGTTATTGTATATAATCATATGCTTTTCTGTTACCTCATGTATGAATTATCAAAAGAAGTATTATGTACTCTGTTTAATATGAATGCAAATTACTGTCAATGAGGAGCTTTTCTCCCCGGGCCTCCGCTGAAAATGGACATGTATCCAGACGGATTATCCCGGTCAACAAATGTAAAATAAAAATAAAAATAAATAAATAAATAAATAAATTTAATTCAGGAAAATTTATAGCTAATGGGCATGATTTTCTAAATCTGATACTGTGTTTAATTAGTAACTGAATGATGCCATATTGAATTGTTGCATTCTTTTTTTTTTTTTGGGGGGGGGGGCAAGTCAGCAGTAAATTTAATATTGAAGCCTTTCAAAAATGTTGACTTTTGTTTTCTGGCTACAATCTGAAAATGAAAAGGGTCATCTATGCTAATAAGTTTTATTTAGATTATTCATGGAGGGTGTCACTGGCTGGATCATAGATTTGTATGTGCATTGTCTTAGTGGCAGGCAAGTAAATTATCTGAATAGTTCCTGAATTGCCCCTTCCAGGTTATCGTTTGGTTGATATCTCTCACCAGTCCACTTATTATAAGGCCATGTCTTCTTGCCCTACCTTCCCTTGATAAAATACTGTTCTTCAGTGGCTTAGTAATGGACTTCACCTGCTTTGCTTTGTGTTAAAGGCACGGTGGGACTAATTCTTTTCAGTCATTAAGTTTGCTAAGTTATTTGAAGATAAGGATCAATTCCCATGACAAGACATATCTGGTTTACTGATTTCTAACTGTTCAAAATGATAAGGACTTTCATTATTCATTATCATGCTACTCTTTAATTCCTTCTGGACTGAGATATGTCAGTCTTTTTGTAAATGTTCTTAAGTATATGTTTTTTGCTAACATTACCATCTGGAGAGTACATAAGTGGATGGGGAGGTACACTTGGTTTATATTTGAGAAGATCAGATTAATAAATAAAATAAAGTAAAACAAAATATGTAGCCTTTTTATTTTTTTTTTTGTCATGCTAGTAAATAGAATATTATTGCCAAAGTCACGCATACAGCCCAGATTGGCTAAACAAGCAGCATGTTCCATGAGATAGCCATCCACAACTGCTGGCTGCCAATATGGAATCCAAATGTAATGCTCTTGGGCTAATATAGATGGTGGACTTGTATTTTCAGTCTGGAAATAATCCCAAGTAGGTTCTTAGTTCTGTCCAGCATTTTTACATATTGTAAGTATCACACAAATTTAAAACAAATGGCCAGTAAGATTGTTCCACCTAATACCAAATCATTCAAACAGTCAAATTCCAAATACTAGCCTTACATGAGGAGGTAGCAATCCATAAATTAGTAGCTCTATATCCCATAGGATAGCCAGGAAGGTCATTGACAAAATGTAAGACTCTTGCAGAAAAACAAATGGTATAAACAGTGTGCCAGTTCTTTTATGAAAACCATTGCTGCCTCATACTAAGAGGTTCGATTCTTGGCTGGAGTGCATTCTGTGCAGAGTCTGCATGTCCTCCCTGCGGTCACGTGAGTATCCTCTGGGTGCCCCAGTTTCCTCGCACATTACAAAGACATGCAGTAGGTGGATTGGATACACTGAATTGGCCATAGGTGTGAGTGTGAATGTGTATGCGAATGAGTGGTACGGATGAACTACCATGGCAGGGCTAGCTGTCCGGCGGTGTAAACCTTGGCTCAAGATGATTGTCACTGTTGAAATTATACCCTGACCCCACTGTGCAAAATTAGGAAAAAGAAGTTGAGGATGAATGAATCTATATCTATATATATATATATATATATATATATATATATATATATATATATTGTATATATATATATATATATATATATATATATATATATATATATACATATATATATAATTACCAAAATCCAAGATAGGTATAATTCAGTATGCTGTTGTCAAAATCATCAGAATAAGATTTTTACTGTTACCTGGTGTTGCTTCATGTAAAGAATGTCACCTCACTGAAAAACAATGTTAAATTATTCCAGGTGTTGAACTCCAAACACTGTGCTTCCCCTAATGGTAGCAAAGCAAATATTGATGTGGGTTGCTAAACCTGAAATATGTTGTATCCAAAGTCACCAAACAAAGTTTTAGCTGCTACTAATAACTGCTTCTCAAAGAAAATGTTGCCCCAGTATGAGACACAAAGTAGCATAGATCAGGTTGTACTAAAACTTTCCAAATCTACCAGTTCCAATTGATAATCTTACACAAAGTGCAAGCAAACAGATTTCCCATCATACACCAGTCTTGGTATGTTCATACTGGCCCATGAGGAGGAGCTAAAGAAAGAATGCTGTGGAGCAAAGCAGTGTGCAGACCTATCCAGCTACACTGGCACTTGATAACTCTTTGTCATGCAGTTAAAACAAAATGAAAAATGTTTTAAGAAGCTGGAAATGAGGTTTGGTAACAGACCAGTTTGTCCAGGGGCATCTTCAAGTGGGGCTAGAAAAATGTAGTAGCAGGAATTAAGAGGATGGGAGGAGGATAGGATAAAATGGGAATAAGGGAAGAGTGGGACGAAATGAGGTAAGGGTAGGAAGGGGCTTAAAGGGTTTAGGCAGATGTAACTGGTGTAGGAATCACGTTTTTGGCATGAACTTGCTACCCTCCCTCCCCTTTTTAATATTGGGGATTGAAGTTATTTTCACTTTGGGTTGGGCAGAAAAGAGGAGCAGGATTGCCCTCTTCTGTGCCCCCTCTGGTGTTGGATGTTCAATTCAATGAGTTGGGAAAGGGAAGTGAGCGTTTGACGCTGCTTGATAAGTAAAATAAGCAAGCGGAGGTAATCTGCTTATTTGGTTGGAGGTGTAATTTAATAAATAGTAACTGAAGTGAGTGGTGCTATGCTGCTTCATAAGTAAGCAAGTGGAGGCATGGACGCTGCTTACTGGTCAGGATGCGTGGAGTCACGTTGTCCTATTTTAATGTTACATGGATGTTATCCTCACTTATATCATGTGTCGGTTTTTATTAATACACATTGGTTATCAATCATGTTTATGGAAGTTTAATAAAGGTCATCAAATGTCATTCAGTATGATGTGTTTATTGAAGAGGACCGGGAAAAATGGGGGACAGATGTTTGGTCTGCAGTAATGTTTAGCTGGGGAAGTTGGACAGGTATGCTTTATAAAAAGATAACTGATATTGGGTCTTTTGAACAGAAATGATGTAAAAATTATAACTGGTACTACTGCTATGTGTAATAAGAAGGCTGAGGTAAAACTTGTAGGTAAAGGAAACATTGGAATGATGGCAGAAAATAATTTGGCTCACGTACTGAAGATCCTGCTGAATAGATCACTTTCTCAACCTTTCTGGTAGTGTCTCCAGACTTCACACATATTTCCTCTGCAGTTGTTTATTTACTCCACCCTGTAGAGCTGCTGCTTGAATTTTGTATTATGGTGCAAAAATGAATGTACTATGTTTGCAAAACACTGGGGATTCTTCACTTGATAGTTTTCATTCTATGAAATGCATTTATGAAATGAGAAGCAGCAAAACAGTTTAAAACGAAGAAAAAAAGTGTGTAAGATTTGAATTATTATTCCATGTTAAAATTCGCTTTTCAGGTATAAATCTGATGTTTTGTACAGCTGAATGATGTTATTTAGAAAGACTATGTATTAAGACATATTCATCCTAAAATGTTGCTTGGGAATTAGTATTTTTGCATTTCTGCACATGTACTGCCAACAGAAAAAAAAAAAACTCCTAAACTGTTAGCCTGACAGCTGATGTAAGTCATGTTGATGTAACTTGGTGTGTGAATTTATAAATTCACTGAGAATTCTCAGTACTGAGTGGTGACAGATATAGCTTCAGGAGAATTGGGGCTTGACTGCTGAAATTATTTAAGACAGAACTATTCTGCAAACCTTCAGTAGCACATTTTCCTTGGCATTCTATTCAGCATGGCCCATCTGAGGTGCTATATCTTGTTTTAGTAGGGTACTGTTTCTCTGAATTATGTTGTGTATAAGCACACTGTTGACATAAACAAATGGAGGTTTGGCTGATTTAGGTCAGACACTGTTAAATGTAGCCAGTGTCTGCAGCGACAGGTAATTATTTTTTTTTTATTTTACATGTTCAGTATTCACTTTTTGTACTATCTATCTCTGTTTTAGTCCAGACGTGCTTAGTTGGTAAGCTTTCTGTATGCTTTGTGTTAGATTTTAACATAGTTAAATGGCTTGTTAGAGAAACTGGCAGAGAATAATGTCATACTGGGAGAGAGAGCTAGTTAATAAACTTCTTTTTGTTTTGCAATCTGATTTTTATTAGCATTTTTAAAGACACAAATACAGAATCAAAACAAACTTCTGCTATAAACATACTGCCTGTATATTTTAGGGTAGCAAGAAAAGTAGCTGTGCAGTAGCAGATGGCAGATAAGTACAGAGGCAGACATAATGACATACGATACGGTTATTGTTTGTTTACGGATTATGTAAAATGTTTTAAAGGGAGCAACTTGTTAATAACTTGTTTTTAGACATCATCAATGCAGTGTGAGTAGAGTATATTTCAATGGAATGACAATATCTCTAGCATGATTATGCAGTATTCTTTCCTTAAATAACATCACTGAAGTGCAGAAAAAAAGATTGTAAAGCACAAGCCTTAAAGATTGTTTTAGAGATAACAGCTAAGTGATCCTACATGATTTTCCATATTTAAATCTTAATATTTTGTTTTTTATTCCTTGAAGTTTAGTTTTTACTATGTTAAGGTACATGTACAAATAGATGAATTATAATTTTACAGCATTGGGGCAGATGTAAAGTCTTGCTGCTTCACATACCATGTTATGTTACCTGCCATTTGCTCCACACAAAGCTCAAATTAGGACCAAAAGGGTTCTTCGAATTAGCAGCCCACTTACCAGGATAACAAAATAACAACTAGGTAGAGAGATGGATGGATGGATTCAAAAAGGTTGTAAAGTATCATCGGCATTTTCGATTCTTCTCATAAATAGTGAAACATTTTTCCGAATGATTATATGGAGCCTAGTGAGGAATTTTATTATTACTAAGAAAATGAGTATATATACCAGAGGCAAAAGAATGTTTTAGTGAATCACATTATGCTATGGCAGATGTTTCCTTTAAACTTATTAGGCTGAATCTGTACGACAATGTTTTTGAATTCATAGACAGCCCTACCACAGTGCTTTTGCACTAATACATACAGCACCATGGTGGGTTATGTCCATGGCCATGCTACATGCTAATGAGGCAGTCCAGGCAAGAGGAATATAATAATTAGCCGTGTGTTCTTCCTTGGAACTACCTGTGATAAAGCATTTACATAGGCTGTTGGCTGCTTGCAGTAATGAACATTGCAAAAAGACCATGTTCATCCATTGTGGAGGAGGCAAGTGCTGGGGAGATTAGTGGTAAGTTATTGTTAGGAGGTGTGTGCATATGTCAGCATATGATTGAGTGTTTTCTAGCCTTTTAGATAGTAGTAGGGGGTTAGTGATGGGGTTGAGTAGGTGTGTGTGTGTGTGTGTGTGTGTGTGTGTGTGTGTGTGTGTGTGTGTGTGTGTGTGTGTGTGTGTGTGTGTGTGTGTGTGTGTGTGTGTGTGTGTGTGTGTGTGTGTGTGTTGGGGGATGGTTGGAGTGGCTCTCATATTTCCACACATTAACAGACTAACAAGCAGCACCTGCAGCATTTTTTCAGGTACAACCACTGACCTCCATGGATAAGGCTTTAGCTGCATGCCTTAATGGCACACAGGTTCGGGGGTATACCAGACACATGGGATTACTCTAGATAATGTAGCAGAAAGGTACTTAAGCACATTGTGAGTTGGAAGAGGAGCACTAGACATCAGAAAATATTTTTTGTAATATGTTGTGCCTCAGCAGCACATAAATGTAATGGAGTTGGAGTAACCACTAGACACTGGGGATAACTTACAAGGTATGGGCTGGAGGGAAAATTAGACGCCATAAAGGCACATATTGAAAAAAAAAAGATATGGTGTGGTGTGGGGAGCCACTTAACATCAGAGCTCAGTAGCATGCCTTAAAAGGCACCAAGAGGGTTTTTGACCCTATATCCACCCACCAAGGAAATTAGTCCTTTTCACCACTACTGTACACCATGGATATCATATTAAAAGTAAATAAGTGATGAAACAAAATAGGCAAGTACAGTGGGGTGAAGGATTTGAACTCAGAATCCTTGGCACACGAAACTACTGCATTAACCCATTATGTTGATGATAAGTTAGCACTAAAGTTTTTTCTAACATATATTGAGGATCTTGGGCATTATGCAGTGCCTGCAGCAGTTTGTGACTTATGAATGACTGGGACAAGGTATGTTCAGCATACTTCTCCACGTTATCGTACAAAACATCAAGACAAAAGTAATGATACATCAAGATCAAGCATACATACATACATACATATCAAGCAGGGCACCTCCATAATCCTGTTTAAGTGCAACCTGAACAATTGGATGGGAAACTGTACATTTCTGTGGCTTCTCTCCTGGACATGGATAATCCTTGCTAGAAAAACCTTGGGCATAGATGATATCTCTCAGCTAGTATTATACTGAGATTTAACGACTAGGTGTGTAAAGACCCTCGGGTCAATAGCCTAGTAATATTCTATGAAGCTGTGAAACTATAGGTCATAATGGCATTTAGGAAAAAAAGTAAAAAAAAAAAATAGTAGGCAGAGTCCAGTAAATCTAAACAGAATGTCAGACTTATACAGAATAAGCATTTTTTGAGGTTTTCAGTAATTGTACAAGCAGGAGTGATGTATAATTTACCTGTATCTTTAGAAGTCAAAAAAAGCAAGAAGGATACAGGCAAATGATTTCTCAAGAAGTTTATTTCTGTGAAGAAGTCATAGCCAAGATGTAATGACTTTTGCAGGAGCAGTGACGCAATACTCTTGAGTCTTAGAATGAGAGACAAGAAATAGAACAACATTCTAGCGGAAAACCCATACTGGTATTATGGGTAGAGTAGATGGTTAAAAACAAAATGGTGACCAATTAATTCCTTGAATTGCAGAATAGGTAACCTAAACTACATATCCTGGCTTTCACAAATTATACCCTAGTATTGCAAAACAATTTTAATGTATATCAGAGCTTTGACCACTGATTAACATTTTTAATTTTCTTTTAGAGTTGGTGCTATTTTATACAGTTACAGTGATGACGACCATGTTGGCAGATTCACCTACACATGTCTTACATTCAAGAGGTAGCTTCCTGCATGTAGGTTGCATTAATAATATCTTTAATCCCTCCATTTAGCAGGTAGCTCTCATTTATCTTAATCAGCATGTAAGAAGCTGTGTGGTTTATGTGATATGGCCACAGGCAGATCTGCCAATATGTTAATTTGCTGCAGTGTACAGAAAAATGAAAAGCAATAGTGGGTGATTGCAAAACTATTTAACTGCAAAAAAGTCTAACTAGTATTTCAGCAGCAACTTGTGTGTGTATCTCTATATTACTATATGCATATATATATGTTATATATATACACACACACACACACACACACACACACACACACATACACACACACACACAAACACACACACATATAATATGTAAAATACAGATAGAAAGTTGCACATGTAGTACATTCTTGCATGCATTTGTATACTTGTATGCGTTAGTGCATATGCAAAATAAACACACACACGCACGCGCACACACACACACACACACACACACACACACACACACACACACACACACACACACACACACACACACACACACACACACACACACACCTTCTCTCTCATACAGCAACACACAACACACTTTATCCCTCATATGAACAGAACAGCTAGTTTAAATTACATACATAGATACACTTTCTGTCTCATATAGAAAAGGAATGGCTAGTTTAAATTACATACACACACAGACACACACACACACACACACACACACACACACACACACACACACACACAGATGTGTAGAGGGCAGATATGCTGCTAGTATTAAAAAGCAGTCAGAAAACTAGACATAACAAGTAATGTGGGTAGTATTTTCTATGGCTGCATACTACTACTGGAACAGAAAATGCACCACTGAAAGTCTAATTATTTCAGTGACCCAATTTCATAACTGCCGTAACACATATATTTGCATGCTTATATTCAGTAGCAGCAAGTGACATACTGAGTTTTCATGTACAGTAAAAAGTACGGAATGAGCACCGATTAACAGTAGCACTGCATTTCCATCTTCATAGAAACATAACCTTACTAGGATCATTAGCCATAGTGACATCATGACACACAAAGAGCTAAGCCATTTCCATTGGTACACACTCATTTGCTGCAGATACTAGTAATGACCAGCTTCATGTCTCATTATAATATATTCTGTATACTTTTTTTGCTGGGTTATTTTCAGAGCCAGTCCATAAATTAAGGAAGGTTCATCTCATATTGCTGCTAAAAGAAATTCAGAGAAGCTGAAGTACACTATTTTAAGTATAAATTGTCTTTTGAAGTCATACTAGAGACTGTTTATGGTCTAAAATAAGTTATAGGGTCAGTAGGGAATAACTTTACTATATTAAAAGGAAATAAGTAAACTCCAGCAACTAGTAGTAGTGCATTTCCGTAGACTATCTCAATTTCGTATTGTCATGTTATAAAAGAAGCCAAATTACCTTGCCCAGTACGAAGATACTGGCTTTAATCAACCAACAAATGAAACTTGTATTTTGCTTCAGTGTCCTTATTTTGGACAGTCCTAATGTTATCCATTAATAAATAGCATCACTGATAGCACCATAAATGTATATCAGACAAGAGTAGGTTCATCTATTGAAACTAATTGAATTAAGAGTACAGATATTAGGACCATTCAATAATCCAAATGTGTATTTCAATGGTGCACAATGTCTGGCCCCAGGGCCAAATCCGGCCCTCGATTTAACTCCATCCAGCTCCCAGAGAGTAACCAAAAATTAAAAAAAAGTGAAAAAAATGCTATGCCTTACTCTCGTCACGCAAACTTTCCAGCACGCGCTTACTTACCTAATTGACTGCAGTTGCGAACACCTCTAATTTTAGCTGTGGAAGTTAACTATTCTTTGTTGTTTATAATTTGTAGTCTGTAAACAGTAGTAACTTTCTGCAAGAGTTTGTAATAAGTTATGGCTGCAAGCCAGAATAAAGTTAAATGCAAAGTTGTTGTAGAAAACAGGCAATTTCATGACTGCTGTCTTAAGTAAAAATAGCAGTCACTGGTACCTATTGTTAACTCGTAGTGACTTACTACCATAGTTCCCCAAAAATAAGACCGGGTCTTACTCTTTCCCCCGCCGAAATACACATTAGGGCTTATTATCAGGGGATGCCTTATTTACCCTCACCATACAACAATCTATATTTATTCATTTATTCATGTATAAAAATCGACATTTATTCATGTAAACAAATTAACATTTATTTGGTACTTTTCTCTTATTGGACAACAGTTCTAAGTAATGCATTGACAGTTGTGTGAGAATTTTACATAAACAGTGCAACAAACATTTCAACTTCAGAATATCTACACCTTGGCTTTCACAGTGCAATATTTCATGCTTAACAGAAAGTGCAGAAAAATCTCAATACATGTGTATTGGAGGAGGAGAATAAAACTGAAAGCAGAAGCAATCCATTCTGTTGCCCCAATAATGGAAAAGTTATTCAAATACAGTCATGTCATCTTCTTCTGGAACATTGTCATAAGTCTCCAACCCCTGAATTCCATCCTGAATTTCTTGCGACTCCATTTCCTGTAGAACCATTGGCTCCAATCTGTCATGCCTAGCAAGAGAGCTCTCCTTAAATGAACACTGCTTGGCCAAGTAGCTTGCTCGTAGTGCATTGGCAACACAGCTGTCACTGATTTTAGCCCATGAATTTTTCACCCAAGTCACAACCTATTGCAGGCTAGGCTTCACAAAGTTTTCATGCTGATTTCTCTCCATTCTATTTTCAGTGTAGTTATTGAGTTCCATGCACAAATGGTCCTTGAATGGCTTGTTTATTGCAATATCAAGAGTCTGAAGATAGGCAGTCATTCTTGCGGGAATCATTTGATCTATTCTTCTCCGTGCAAGGAATTTATGCATTTCTTTAGTGCGGTGAGTGCTGGCTGAATCCCAGACTAGCAGACTTTTTTCGCCACCTCGCAAAACAAGTGGCAGCATTACATCGATCCACTTCCTTATAACTGCTTGTGTGCACCAGGCTTTTTCGGTTTCAAGAATGTAAATGCCTGAAACACATTCAATCTTATCTTTCTTGCCATTACTAATGATTAGAGGTGAGGTTTTCTTTCTATCTAGACGAATTGCCAAAATACAGGTAACACGTGCACTCTCGTAACCAATGGAGGCAATGTAGATTGACGAGGCACCCCTCTGATCAATTGTTGTTTGAGATCCTTGCCCATAAACACTGCAGATTCATCCATAGCAATCATGTTGGAGAGTTGGTATTTAGAAAAGTCGATGCCATCAACAAAGGACATGAACGCAAGTCCATGTTTAATAACTTCAGTATCTTCCAGCTTGAACAGTGTTGTTGATCTTCTTAGAGACAGTTCATATCGCTGAAGGAAGCCATTCAGCTAATCTTGTGATGCTTTAAATTCTTCTGGGGATATTTCTAACTGTGGTGCCATTGCAAGGGCAAATGCTTAAATATCAGCCCTGCACACAACCAAAGCCTTTGCTCTCCTGTTAGCAATCCATTCATAGATGATGTCTTCCAGCTCAGGAAATAATGGTTGCTGACCTGATCCACATTTGCACTTCTTAGCATTTCCCTCATCGGCCTGTTGACTGAGGTTATCATACACTGCATGCCATTTTCGGACCATTCAGAGATCTAACTTCTTCTCTTTGCAGAAAGCCATCAGATTCTTTCCCCGGGAGTCCTCCACGATTCCTTTCTTGTACTCGATGGAAGAGTTCTTTCTTTTTCCACTCATCTTGTCTGGGGTAATTGAAGACTTATGAGACTGGAGTGGCAACACAAAATGCACTGGTTAAGGTGAGACGACACAACCACAGCCATTCGTTGGGTCAATATTAGAAGATTGAATGTTTAGGTGCTCGAACACTTAAATATTGATCTTCTAATATCAAATTTGAAAAAAGTGAATGTCCTAGGGAAACATGTCCTTTGGCCACTAAAACAAAACAAAACTTTGCATCCAAAGTAAGTGGGGGTGCTTTGCTGTGCCCCCCACACCCCCCTAACTAAATATACCAACTCTGAGATCACTCTACAGTATAGGAAATGGCAAACTCCGGCGAACAGCCAAGGGAAGAAGTTGGGTGCCTGAGTGGTCCAAAAATGGCAAGCAGAGTATGATAACCTCAGTCAACGGGTGTCAGTAACATTATTTTATAATTCAACATGTCCATTGTGTGTTGTCGACGATCTTAACTGGGGCTTATTTTTGGGGTAGGGCTTATATCATAACCACCCTGGAAAACCATGCTAGGCCTTATTCTCTGGTTAGGTCTTATTTACGAAGAAATACGGTATGTTTTGAGGTGGCCTGCAGATGCATTAAGAATTCTTGTAGTAACCCTACCCACAAAAAGGTTGTGCACCACTATTTGAATGTTGTTGGGTTGTTTTGTCAGGGTTTGTTTGACATGTAAAAATGAGTCTTTGCAAGTATTACATTTAATTAGGTATGTGACATGTAGTTTTGGTATTTTTCATTTTTTTGAGATTTATTATTTGGACTTTCATCTGTTTTACTTTTTCCTTAGCCAGAACTTTAGATTTATCAGCTGGTATTTTCTGTGCAACACAAAAAAATGAATGCTGCACAAACCAGCAGTAGCATAGTTCATTAATTTCAGCAACAGATAGAGCATTGCTAGTACAAGGCATGTCTCTTTCTTATGAGCATGTGAAACAATGTGGGGCACATAACAGAACAGCACTGTGCACACCAAAGTAATATCTTTAGGGGATAACGCATAGAATTCTGCATATGCTGATGTTATCCAACAGAACAAGACCTCAGTGTTGGAGTTGTAGTTTTCTATAAGAAAGCATGCCATAGCATTCTGTGTGACCTAACTGTATCTAGTGCAGTGGAAGGTCATAGGAGGAGTGAATATTATATCTGTGCATGATGTAACGGACTGTTGACCTTCCTATCCATTTGTAGTTCCGCTGACATTCAGTAGGTAGTGCAGAGTTATATAAGGGTACAGAGCACAGTAATACTGACCATTTTTAAAGTATGGCTCTTCACATCTGAGGGGCTCTACCATCTGCTTTAGGTGCACAGCAACATATCACTGTGCACAGCAATCATACATTGACAGGGACTGCTACACCATATGGCTGCTATTGCACATATGTCTGCAAAACTGCACCATATAACTTGAAGAGGCAGTGACATATAGTGTGGACCACTGTGGCAAGGCTAGTATGCATATGTGAGTAGTATCATTTGAAATGGTTCTGAACAGTGTTATACTCATGCCTACTTCTGTAAATAATGTTCATTTTTATCTCAGACCATTTCCTTTGTCTGTCTTACTATCACAAAGGTATTGAGCCATGCATAAGAGGCCCTGTTGGGCTGTACTGATGTCAATAAGGTGCATCTTTGCATACTGAAACATTTATGGGGTTACTTGTCAGTAATTGACAATTATCTGTGAATAGAAGCATTCTTACCTCTTCCCCCATTAGTTTCCATCCAGACATCTGTCTATCCTCTTTTGAAGAGAATAGCTAATAGAAATAACACTGTGGATAGTGGGCAGCTGTGCCTGATACCTTTTTTTTACAGTAGAAAGGGCTGAGAAAGCATACCATTAGTCAATACCCTGGCATTGAAATGATGATACAAAGCTTGAGAGGTCCGTATGAACTCTGGAGGGAATGTCATACTCTGGAAAACTTGCCCTAAATATTGACACTTTATTGCCTTAGCAAAGTCCACATAATGGTACATGTGGTTCAGGGACATTATATAACCCTTGCATTAGGATTGTAGAGTGTGAAGATGATCTGCAGAGCTTCTCCCTTTTATAGATCTGCTCTGTGATAGAGATACTAAGTTCAGGAGCCTTGAGTGTAAGCAATGACCTTTGCATAAATTTTAACATCAACATTCAACAGTAAAACAGGGTGTCAATATTTACTGGTTTGCCTGGTTTGAGGAGGACTGTTACAAATGAAGCCTGTGAAGAACTATTTATCCAGCCGTCGTTTAGAAGGCCTGTTATAGCTCTGTTAAATGAGGAATTAATTGGTATGTTAGTTCCTTATAAAGTTTGTTACTGATGCTATCTGGTCTAGGTGACTTACCTGACGGGAATTCATTAACAGCCTTATAAACTTCCTGTTATGATACTGGTGGTGAATGTGCAGTTTGACCCTCAACAGGAAGTTGGGAAATGTTAAGCTGTTGCAAAAACTTTTTAATTTCTTCTTGTAGATTGGTTTGAAATCTACCTTCATGTTAAAGTTTCCAAAACAAAAGAACAAGAAAAATGGACACTCAAAATGCTCATGGAAATTTTGAGATTTAATTACACAGAACACAAACTAAGCACTTTCATCCCACAACAAGCACGACTTCATCAGAGTTAACCAGTAGTCAGCTGATAGTAATTTATTCCCTTAACAATGTACCTGACTAATCAACCATGTAAATCACAACAAACACTTTTTATATTGCAATTCTACAAAAGAAAATACATTCCAGTTTTTTTGAGTGCTTTTACTATCTTAGGGGCATCATAATTATAAGGTATAATCATAACTCCAGTTTTGATGGAATCCGTATTCCGTTCTCTTAAATAGGCATTCAAAGGAATGCCTCGACTCAAAATTTATGAATACTTTGTTTGCCTTCTGTTAAGAATATTTCCTTCAGTTTCTTTAAACAATGAAATGTAGCCTCCGTCAATAAATATATTAATCAGTTTTTCCAGTTTGGTCATCCATCACTTTTCCCAGTTTTGTCTTCACTTATCAGCTTTGAAAGTTACACTGTTTGCCCCTTCAGTTTGCTTCTTTTTTTGACAAGGTGGGTGGCAACTGTCAAAGTGCTACCTGGAATTTGACCTTTACTCAGGAGATGAGGGGAAAACTGGGACAGTTTCCAGAAGTTACCTACAGTAGAGGTAGAAATATTAAGGATTACCTAGAAAGAGGGCAAAGTACGAGTTCAGTCACATATAGAAGGTCAAAGATGGCAAAATGTGGGGGTTGTAAGTTTTATAGGTATAGTAATGATGGCCCATATTTTAGTGTTGATGTATATGATAGGACCATAGCTTGTGCAGGTGAATGTAATTGCGGTTCCCTATTAGATGAACGAATGCTTAAAATGTCGAGTACTTCATGCTCGACAGCTTTTAAGTGCACATTCATCTAAGCGAAACCTCAGAATGTCGAAACGAGGAGTTTCAAAAAGTTATAGTTGGCCAGCTGTCAGGAAGTCAACAGCCGACATCAGAACATTCATCCTGTCTAGCCATTCTTACAGCCCTCCACTGTGGTGCGGTCTCGTCATTCACCCTGTTAATGTTATGACAGTCCTCCACTGTGGTGCGATCTTGGAGTTGGCATATTTAAGTGGGGGGCTGGGGGGGCAAAGCACCCCACTTTATTTTGTTTGTTGATTTTTTTGTTTTTTGGGGGAGTTTAATGGGATACAGTACATTTTAGCCATCAGCTGTTGGCTTCCTGATGGCTGGCCAGCTATAACTTTTTGAAACTCCTTGTTTCGACATTCTGGGGTTTCGCTTAGATGAACGTTCGCTTAAAAGCTGTCAAGCATGTCATACTCGACATTTTAAACATTCATTCATCTAATGTAGACCCACAATTGCAATACCTCTGGATTAGTTTATATAGCTACTTGCATTTCCTGGCCCATCTTCTATGTTGGAAAAACTAATAGGAGTCTTAGGGATATGATGTGAAAAAAGAAGTAGTACCATATACAGGCATTCAGTGAAATGTGTTGATTTTAAAATGTATATATTTTTTGTTATTGATAGTGTTATTAAGAATGTGAGAGGAAATGACAGTGATAACCTGATGGAATTTCATGACTCAACTTGGCAAATGTGATTCAGTGCCAAGAATGCCCCTGGTTTGAATGATTGTGTTTCATTAATCAGTGTGATAAAGAAGAGGGCCTTAAATGTTTAAATGTTTAGTATTTTTTAACCTTAAATGGTTCCTGTTTATTGTTTTTGTTAATATTTTTATGATTATTTTATATTAACATTTTAACAGAATTAGTAGGTTGTTTTAATAAGATTTTATAAATTTATGAATTTTGTTGAAATGTATTTTCTTTTGTAGAATTCTTATATAAAAATTATCATTATTTATATAGTTGATTAGTCAGCTACATTGATTGGTTGTTAAGGGAGTAAGTTACTATCAGCTGACTGGTTAACTCTGATGAAGCTCGTTTGTTTTTTGGGGATAAAAGTGCTTCATAGATTCATAGATTCATAGACTGTTACTAGGCTAATGACCCAAGGGGCCTTTCTAAGCCTAGACAAGTTTTCCCCAAAGAATAATGATGTCCTGCATTCAAATAGTACATTGAGGGCCAGGCATTTATATATAAACTACCTCTGTTCTTAAAGGACATGGGTGCCAGGCATGCTGTAAATTTCCTATTCCCTATCCACTTGTCTAGGTTGTATGCAAACTGGGTAATAGACTAACTCAGCTTCACATGGATGGGAAGCCTGTTCAATAGGAGGGACAGTCTCTGAGACACACATCTGTCTCTCCAGCTTGTCACAGACAAAACTCAAGTGTTTAGGCCTTTTATTTCTGGTACTCTTTGACTTAAGAATATGTAGGTGACTCATAAGTGTGGGGTTTGGGGATGAATTGTAAGCCAGGCATAGATCACCCCTCAGCAATCTGTAGGAGACTGAGGAGACAAGATAAGGCGCTCTGCATAAGGCAGGTTTTTTATGCCTTGTACTCTTTTTGTAAGGAACCTTTAAGGTTGCTCTAATTGCTGCATGCATATCCAAGGGAGAATTGTACTGTATGAATGGTCTGATAATGGCAGAGTACAGTGGAATACTGACCTGTTTGGACCTAGAGGCCATGGCCTTACTTATAAGTTGAGCAACATAAAAGGATTACCTTACCATTGTGACCACATTGTGTTTGAAGGTAAGGCTACTGTCTATGTCCGTACCCAGATCGCTGACCACTGGGCTGACTCTTAGGGGTGTATTATCAACATGGTAATTAGATGATATGGGTGATTTCCCAAAGAGTACAAGTATACATTTCCTAGCATTGAGTTTAAGACCATAGTTTTGGCACCATTTATTAGTCAGCGATAGACCTTCTTGAAGAATGCTAGTGTCTGCAGGGGAGTTGATGATAACCCCCAGCTTGCAATCATCTGCAAACTTAGCATTTGCTTCCTTTTCAGAAAAATATGTGCCAAAAAGGAGCCGGCCCAGTACTGAGCCATGGGGGATTTCACTAGTGACTGGCCTGTTGGTGGAGGTGGCCACACTTATTTTAACTTCCTGGCTCCTATCAGTGAGCCAGTTGGCTATCCAGCAGAGGATAAAAGAGATTATACCTAAATTAGTGAGCTTGTCTATAGTGCCTGAATGGGGTATTGTATCTTGGCCAGGTCAAGGTAAGCTGTGTGCTCAGTCTTACCTTCATCCAGCACTTTGATGACCTCTCAAAAGTGTACCAGTTTTAATAGGTATGATCTTCCTTTAATAAAACCGAAATGTGATGGGTCCATTGTTGGAAGGTTACCCATGTCCTCATTTATCATGTCCATGATGATTTTCTCCATGACCTTACATATGAGGCTGGTAAGACTTATGGGTCTATAGTTACCCATGTCAGTGGTTGGACTCCCTTAAATCAGCAGTTCCAACCAAAGGAATGTATAAAATAATCTCAGCAAAGGTCCGCAAACAGACATTTATGATAGATAAGTCCTATTTTTATATTTATCATTTTTTTATTACTGTATTTTAATTTTGTATACATAGGAGTAGCTCATACATATATTTTTCATATACATATGAGCAGATTGTATATGAGTAGTTGTCAGCTCAAGTGGTTTATGCAACTTGTTGGTTGCAAGTTCTTTTATCAGCCACTTATCATTATCAGTGTATTTTATTACATTATAACAGTAGTGGCATTTTAGAATGTTAAGTTCTGATATTATATCTATACATATTATGTGGCAATTGGAGATATGCTTGGCATTTATTTTAGTTGTTTGTATATATGTGGCAGTTGCATGTTGATTCATTATAATGTAATATGTCTTTAAAAGTATCGTTTTTCACTCAGCACTTTTGGTGCCAAATAGTTTATTTAAATGCAATAAGGTCCTATTTTCTGAGTTCTGATGAAGCTTGCCGTGGAGCAAGTGAAAGCACTTAACTGTTGGATTATATTGATGAATTTGTTCAGTTAAACCATTTGTCTGTTTGCGGACCTTTGCTGAGATTATTTTATACATTCCTTTGGATGGAACTGCTGATTTAAGGGAGTTTGCATCTCAAGACACAGAGGAAGTAAACCAGATAAATTATGTATTAAATAGCCCTGCATAGTTTCCCCTGATATGACCCAGCAAATCCTTTTGCCTGAAAATTAAAGGATCTAGCATCCAGAATTTATCTGAACTTTTGGATTTCTTGATGTCCATAACTTGCACAACTGCCTCATGGTAAGCAGGGCTAAAATGATCCTGGCATCATACATATCCCTAACCATGTCTTTAGATGCTAAGAAGTAATCTAGCCTGCTCAAAGAGATCCCTTGTGGAGAAGGGCAGATAAATTTAAAGTTTTGAGGGGTGAAAGAACTTCTGTATGACAATTAAGCCCATAGTGTCACAAGCACTTATCAACATTTTCTAGTCTTTAATATGATATTACGACTGGGGTTTACTCCTTTCCATCACCAAATTATTGCTACATTAAAGTCCCCTGCTATAAATATTTTAGAGCTTGTGGGTGCCAGGAATTAAGACAGAAAACCAAAACGGAGCCAGCAAACTATAAATGAATCCAATAAAGATAAAATCCAGCCTCTTTATTGAAAAGAGATTATAACATTCATCAGACCGGTTTTGGTTGGCAGCAAAGCACAGCCTGCTTCAGTGAAAAAACATGAATGCAAAATATCACGACTTAAATACTAAATTAGCTTACACCTCATTGGTCCACTCAGAAATTCTCATTTAATCCAGGTGAAAACAAAGCACCTAATTTAGTGATCCATTTCTTTTCCTTGGTATCTAAAATAGTGTGCCAACCAGTCTTATTCAGTTTATTGCCCCTAATCATATCAATAACAATAAAGGAAAATTTGGCAGTATTATGTTTCAAAGTGTGTTTGTACAAAGCACTATTCATTTTCATAATTCTAATATTACTCGTGTTCTGAAATACGCAATTTCAAAGGCCTCGATGTCTGGCCAACATAAAATGACCCACAGCTACATATGGCCAGATAAATGAGCCACTCACTACTACAGTTTGCAAAAAACTGGATGTCATAAACCTTAGAAGAGTTCCTACTTGTGAATTGTTTTGATTTCATAATTTTGTCACAATTGACACAATGCCCACAAGGGAAACATCCAACAAGACGTTCTCCAGTTAAGGTAGTTTGTGTTGATTGTAAAGTACTAATAGAATGTGTATGTTTGTAATGGCTAAAACATGAAGCTAAATTATTTCCTTTCCGAAAAGAAAATAAGCATTTTTTGGGTATTATGTCAGATAAGTGTGGGTGGCTTAATAAGATGTTCCAATTGCTCTGAATACTATTTGTAAGTACTTCTGAATTCCTAGAATATGTGGTGACTAACCTGATTGGCTGTGTAGTTCCCTTTTCCCTAGATTTGTATGCGAGCAGATCCTGCCTTGATGACATATTGGCCCAATTACTGGCCTGCAGAACATGTCCCATGGGATAACCTCTCTTGCGGAATCTGTTTGTAAGATCCCGTCTATGTACCTGGAAGGTATCATCCCTTGAACATATACGTCGCATACGTATAAATTGGGATTTCGGTATATTTTTAACAATATGTGGTGGATGAAACCTGGAAGCATGGAGGACCATGTTGTATTCAGGATATTTCCTGAAGACCTGTGTGCTTAAAGTATCATCATCCTGTCTTGTAATTAATACATCAAGAAAGGTGATAGTATGTAACTCATAACTGATGGTAAACTGTAAGCCCCACTTGTTGTCATTCAAATATGAAACAAATTCTTTAAGGTACTCAACATCGGCCCTCCAAACCATCCAGTAATCATCCAGATAACGTCTCCAAATATCAATTTCATCAAGATATATATTGTGGCTGCTATTATAAATAATTTGATCCTCAATGTATGCCATGAAAAGGTCAGCATAAATGGGAGCAAAAGATGCTCCCATTGCTGTACCCTTAGTTTGCCAGAAACACAAATCTTGATAAAAGAAGACGTTATTAGTAAGGACATGTTCTGCAAGGCCAACCAAAAAATGTTGAAATCAGAGTCATATAGATGTGCCACATTGAGCCAATGTGTCAATGCTTCTAAGCCAACCTCATGTGGAATAATCGTGTACAGAGAACTAACATCTAATGTACATGTCAGCCAACCAGGTTCCAATTGTCTATCTGCAACAATTTGTAGAAACTCTGCAGTGTCCTGCAGACATGACCGAACAAAAGATAATAAGGGCTTTAGGTGTTTGGTCAAAAAAAAAGACAATGGTTCTGTTAAATAACCACGACCAGAAACAATTGGCCTACCTGGAGGGTGTATAGGGTCTTTGTGTATTTTTGGAAGAAAATAAATATATTGACTTGTTGGATCCTGAATAGTTAATTGTTGAAGAACAGAGGTAGTGATGATGCCCATATTCCTAGCATTGATCAAAAAATCATCAATCTGAGACTTAAATCTATGTGTTGGATTAAATTCCATTTCAGCATAATAACGCCTATCTGATAATTGTCTTCTAGCCTCCTGGTTATAATCCAACCAATCCAATACAACAACAGCACCCCCTTTATCTGCAGAAATGATAACTATGTCCTTGTTATGTTGTAGTTCTGAAATGGCTTTTTTCTCAGACAAGGACAAATTGTTGGGTTTAAACCTAAATTCAGAGCTCGTAAAGTGTAGATCTTTGAGCACTTCACTTTGAAACTGATGTCCAATGGTGTGCATGGGAGGAAGATATTTAGATTTATGATAGAAAAAATTTATCTTGATTCTGTGATGTTGCATCAACTCCAAATTGTAATTTCAAATTTAAAGTTCTACAGAATGACATAACATCTTGAGCCAAAAAATCCTCCGATGTAACAAAACCAGGAATAAAAGTTAAACCTTTATTTAGAATCGACAAATGATCCGGTGACAATACAAAACTTGACAAGTTTAGAACATTAGAATCACCAACATGATCTATTTCTGTGTCACAAGTTTTATCAGACTCTGGATATTCTCGAATCCTTTTATGTTTCCTCCCCCCACGTTTGTATTTCCCCCCTAAAGGGGTGGAAACCTGAGCCCTTTTGGGGTTGGGTGAATCCGATGCTGGCTGTAGGTCACTATCCGTGAAAGAAGAAGCATCATCAGTAGATGAGCCAATCATTACAGATTTATTTCATAAGATAGACCTAGGCCTCTTCCTTTTTGATGTCTTAGGGGATTGTGGAACAAATCTTACATGTTTAGAAGGATGGCTAAAAGGGTTAAGACCCTGGTAGTCCACCTGGTCATGCTTAAATTTCTTTATTTTCCTGAGTTTTAGCTGTTCCTCCAAGCTAGTGAGGTCATTGGCCACTTTATTAAGATACTTTTTGAAAAATACTTCACCTTCAAAATTTATGAACATCATTGCATAATTCAGTAACAGTATTGATTTCAGAGTCAATAATTCTGTCATAAAATTTTGACAAAGCTTCAACAAAAGACATCGTTGCCTGCTGTTGAATTTGGTTCCATTGTTTATTCAGTTCATCATCTGGCTGCCCCACATGGGGTTGAATTCTAACTCTTAGACCCCTAGGAGTAATGCCTTTTGCCATATAGGCTTTAAATAGTTTGGAATGCCAAACGTTTGAGTGTAACGTTTTAAGATGTTTAAAAAGATTGTCAAAGGCTAAACTGCAAGAAGATTCTGAACTCATAGGTTCATTACTGGAAACACCAGTGCTACCAAATCCAAGGCCAAAAACAGTTAGATCCTCTCTATCAGCTGAGAGGCCCGAAACCAGATTGAAAAGATCCATATTTCTAACACAGAAACAAGCCAAATTGTATGATTGACAATAATGGTAACAATACCCAGAGAAAACGTCAATCCAAATTTAGGGAACAATAGTAGCTCAAAAACACCAGGTCAGAATACAACCTATAGGAATAGCTACATTCCAGAAGTCAATGAGGCCCTGATCTAAACTAAAGGTTTTAGAAAAACAGCAAGCAAGGACAGAAGTCTTAAGAAATGTTTTGACTACTAAAAATCAAAATGTATCCAATTATGCAATGATGTAAAATAAATTACACACAACAATAAAATAGAAAAAGTGACCAATAATCACACATTAATTATACAAATAAATGTCCTTAAAGCATCCTCACCAGAGGAATAACCCAGGTGAACCCAAATATACCCCATATTTGAAGGTACCATCAGACCTCACTGTTAACTGTAATAACAACCTGATAAATAATGATGATGGGAGAATATAAGAAAACCTATACAACCGTTAAAGAGAAAAAAATGAAATTACATCTCAATTGAAATAATGAAATGTATATATTAAACAATATAATGAATTTTGAGCTATTCTTGTTAGTATCCAATCTCTAAAAAGAAAACCAGTGGCCAACTGCCCAGTGTAATACCCAACCCTTATATCACAAAAGTTGGAAAAAATCAGGAAAAATGAGAAGTAGTATCCATATAGTCTTGATCAAATCTTAAAAATATACAGAGAGACACCCTGATACCTGATCAGGGGATATCATTCAATGTCACACAATGTATAAGATTCGAAAAGCCATACAGGAAACTGTTGTTATTCTGTACTCATAATCAAATATAAGAACAAAAATATATATGTCAACATGTTAATCTGTTGAAATGTGTATCCTTCGTACCAAAAAATGGGCACACCAATGGACAGAAGGATATCAGAATATTGAAAACAATTTCTTATTAAACATTTCAATAATAGTAACTAAACTTCTTGGCAGCCAATATCAAAAATTGAAAATACAAAGACTGTAAAAAACATGTGCACAGTAATCATAAATGTCGATAGAACAGTGTCATCAGTTCAAAAAATATCGCCAGCATAAGCAAATCAATAATTCCAGTCATAGTGCTGCCAATATAGTAATCCTTCCTGTAGGCAAACATATACTACAACAAGGAAGGTACTAAACCACTATAAATCCACTTTAAAGAGCTCATAAAATAAGCACCCAAAAGTAATAGAAAAAATGTGGACAATAGTGGTTATTGAAACCACCAGATCACATAAATCCAAAAAATGTGACCAATAGTATTGATTACCTCCACCTCACAAATAGATGTTCCAAACAAAAATGCGAAGCCATACCAAAAATCAATATACAGTATCTGACTAGTAATCCTGATGAACCTGAAAGTTATACACTGGCAACTTGAAATAAATGTAAAAAACACATCTAATGTCCCATGGTAATGTCCACCTTGAATTTGTTCCTTGTAAACCCGAAAAATATAAAGAAATATTCGGAAGGTCCAAATCTGAAGTCAACACACAGTACCTGACTGAAAAAAGCTGGAAATTCCACAATGGCGGTTCGTCATAAAAGTAAATCACGTAACTAAAGTCCCATAATAATGCCCACCTTTGGATTGCTTGTTGGAACCACCACAGATGTAGAAAATTCCTCTAAAGCAGAAGTATTCAAACCTCGACCATCAAAGAGCCAACAATGTAGTCGTGTAGTGTGTTGGAAGTATACGAATCACTCAACAATCCACCAGTTCAACAGTGAGGCCGTTAATCCATGCGAAAGAACACAATACACAGTACTAATCCCACTCCGATATCAAAATTGGTATAGCCAAATATATAAATCAAAACTCTTGATCAGGAACAACAGTTAGGAAGGCGCACACAAAATCCAAGTAGACCAGGAGATGAATATGTAGAATAAATATAGGCTGCAAATAATTCAAACAGCCAGCATCGGATCCATATGCCCCAGCAGGAAAAGAAACCAAGTGTAACAGTCAAATGCAGCCTCCTGCACGGGGAACGTTGCACGGCACCAATTACATAAATAAACACAGAAAACCAAAACGGAGCCAGCAAACTATAAATTAATCCAATAAAGATAAAATCCAGCCTCTTTATTGCAAAGAGATTATAGCATTCATCAGACTGGTTTCGGCTGGCAGCAAAGCACAGCCTGCTTCAGTGAAAAAACATGAATGCAAAATATCACGACTTAAATACTAAATTAGCTTACACCTCATTGGTCCACTCAGAAATTCTCATTTAATCCAGGTGAAAACAAAGCACCTAATTTAGTGATCCATTTATTTTCCTTGGTATCTAAAATAGTGTGCCAACCAGTCTTATTCAGTTTATTGCCCCTAATCATATCAATAACAATAAAGGAAAATTTGGCACATCTATATGACTCTGATTTCAACATTTTTTTTGTTGGCCTTGCAGAACATGTCCTTACTACTAATAACGTCTTCTTTTATCAAGATTTGTGTTTCTGGCAAACTAAGGGTACAGCAATGGGAGCATCTTTTGCTCCCATTTATGCTGACCTTTTCATGGCATACATTGAGGATCAAATTATTTATAATAGCAGCCACAATATATATCTTGACGAAATTGATATTTGGAGACGTTATCTGGATGATTGCTGGATGGTTTGGAGGGCTGATTTTGAGTACCTTAATGAATTTGTTTCATATTTGAATGACAACAAATGGGGCTTACAGTTTACCATCAATTATGAGTTACATACTATCACCTTTCTTGATGTATTAATTACAAGACAGGATGATGATACTTTAAGCACACAGGTCTTCAGGAAATATCCTGAATACAACATGGTCCTCCTTTTTTTTTTTTTTTTTTTTTTAGTTATGATGTTTAAATGCAATTAAATTAATTGGTTACACGTGATTGATTGGATGTTTTAAAATGTGAAAAGGACATATAAGCACTGTGTACTTTATTCAGATGTTACTTTGACAAAGTTGAAGACAAAAACGTTTCTGTTGGACAGCGTTAGTGTGCTTTGTGTTCTACTTTATCCTATGCTTTATGTTTCACGTACTGTTGGAACATTAAACCAGTGTTTTCCTGACCTGGACTGGGATTTATTTGCGCTTGTGTGGTGGTTTTAGTTTTTTTACCGCTACTTGTTGGAGTTTGTGGATTATCTTCAGGAAATATCCTGAATACAACATGGTCCTCCATGCTTCCAGCTTTCATCCCCCACATATTGTTAAAAATATACCGAAATCCCAATTTATACGTATGCGACGTATATATTCAAGGGATGATACCTTCCAGGTTCATAGACGGGATCTTACAAACAGATTCCGCGAGAGAGGTTATCCCATGGGACATGTTCTGCAGGCCAGTAATTGGGCCAATAAGTCATCAAGGCAGGATCTGCTCACATACAAATCTAGGGAACAGGGAACTACACAGCCAGTCAGGTTAGTCACCACATATTCTAGGAATTCAGAAGCACTTACAAATAGTATTCAGAGCAAATGGAACATCTTATTAAGCCACCCAGACTTATTTGACATAATACCCAAAAAATGCTTATTTTCTTTAAGGAAAGGAAAGAATTTAGCTTCATGTTTTAGCCATTACAAACATACACATTCTATTAGTACTTTACAATCAACACAAACTACCATAACTGGAGAACGTCTTGTTGGATGTTTCCCTTGTGGGCATTGTGTCAATTGTGACAAAATTATGAAATCTAAACAATTCACAAGTAAGAACTCTTCTAAGGTTTATGACATCTAGTTTTTTGCAAACTGTAGTAGTGAGTGGCTCATTTATCTGGCCACATGTAGCTGTGGGTCATTTTATGTTGGCCAGACATCGAGGCCTTTGAAATTGCATATTTCAGAACACATGAGTAATATTAGAACTATGAAAATTAATAGTGCTTTGTACAAGCACACTTTGAAACATAATACTGCCAAATTTTCCTTTATTGTTATTGGTATGATTAGGGGCAATAAACTGAATAAGACTGGTTGGCACACTATTTTAGATACCAAGGAAAAGAAATGGATCACTAAATTAGGTGCTTTGTTTTCACCTGGATTAAATGAGAATTTCTGAGTGGACCAATGAGGTGTAAGCTAATTTAGTATTTAAGTCGTGATATTTTGCATTCATGTTTTTTCACTGAAGCAGGCTGTGCTTTGCTGCCAGCCGAAACTGGTCTGATGAATGTTATAATCTCTTTTCAATAAAGAGGCTGGATTTTATCTTTATTGGATTCAGTTATAGTTTGCTGGCTCCGTTTTGGTTTTCTGTGTTTATTTACGTAATTGGTGCCATGCAACGTTCCCCGTGCAGGAGGCTGCATTTGACTGCCAGGAATTAAGCTCACTAAAAAAATGTCTAAAACAAGTTGGTATTATCCTTGTTTGAACCATGTACCAACCCTAGAATAATTCATATGTTCATAGATTCATAGGTGTTTACTAGGCTAACGACCACAAGGGCCTTTTTAAGTCTAGCCATGCATCCCAAATCTCTGACAAGTTCTAATACCCTTGATAAGTGTAAGCAGGGATTTGCGAGATGAAACCTTTACAAACAGGGGCTTGGGAGATGAATCATTTACAAAGTTGCCTGTGTCCATTAGAGACATGGGTGCCAAACCAGGGAGGAGTTTCCTGTTCCCCATCCAGGTGTCCAAGTTGTACTTGAATTGGGTTAGGGAAGAACTGTTCTTCACATGGATGCGGAGCCTGTTCCATAGACGGGGTAGTCTCTGGGATATGAAATAGTACAAAGTCACAAACCGAGAACCAAAAGAACAAAGTAACTCCAAAAGCCAAGAAACGTCAGGCAGTAGTAGAAATTTCAGTATACGAACTTTAATAAATGCGAAATACAATAAAAAAACACTTAATAAATCAAGCGCTTTCACCTGGTTCATACCAGGCTTTATCAAGATCTTGATAAAGCCTGGTATGAACCAGGCGAAAGCACTTGATTTATTAAGTTTTTTTTATTGTATTTCGCATTTATTAAAGTTCGTATACTGAAATTTCTACTACTGCCTGACGTTCCTTGGCTTTTGGAGTTACTTTGTTCTTTTAGTCTCTGGGATACATACCTGTCTCTCCAGCAGATCCTATTTATATCACAGGCAAGGTTTAAGTCATTAGAATGAGGAATTCTGGTGGTGTTTGTTTTGTGAATATTCAGGAGGTCCATCAGAGTGGGGTCTGACAGTGCCCTGTATGCCAGGCATAGATCTCCCTTTAAAAGCCTGTAGAAGACAGAATACAAGTATAGGGCCTTAAGGCAGTCCACACAGGACATTTTATGTATGCCCTGTACTCTTTTAGTGAGGAACCTCTATGGACATTCCATTTGTCGGATATACTTGGTTAGGTACATACCAAAGGGGGCATTGTAGTCAATGACAGGTCTGATGAATGCCGAACAGAATAGAACAATTGCTTTCTTGGACTTGGATGCCATACCTTTGTTTATAAGTTGTGCAACATTGAATGATTTCCTCACTAGAAACACAATGGTCAAAGGCTAGATTATTATCTATGTGTGTCCCTAAGTCCCTGACTACTGTGTCAACTCTAAGGGGTATGTTATCAATATGAAAGTTACCTGGGGTAGAATACTTCCTAAAAGGTACTATTATGCATTTCTTGGCATTTAGTGTCAGTCCATGGCTCTGACACCAGTTGTTTGTCTGTGTCAGCCCCTCCTGGAGAATATTTGTGTCAGTGTAGGATTCAATGACAGCTCCTAATTTGCAATCATCTGCAAATTTAGTCAGCCAAAGGCCACTGACATTGGCCTTGATGTCAGTGAAGTAAATGCCAAAAAGAAGCAGTCCAAGGACCAATCCTTGAGGCACTCCATTTGTGAATTGCCTCTTTGTAGAGGTGGACTCCCCAGTTCTAACTTCCTGGGTCCTGTCTGTGAGTTTGTACCTCACCTCTGGAGTTTGCCAACAATGCCTGAGTGGGATATTGTGTCAAATGCCTTGGCCAGGTCAAGGTAGGCAGTGTGAACCTTTTTTCCCTCATCCATTGCTGTGGTTACCTTCTCAAAGAAGTTCATCAGGTTGTGTAGTTATGACCTGACCTTGGTGAAACCAAACTGCATTGGGTCCTGTGTCTGGAGGTTTACAATATCTCTGTTGATCATCTCCATGATAATTATTTCATTGCTTTACATATAAGACTAGTGAGACATATGGGTCTGTAGTTTCAGGGCTCTGTAAATGGCCTGCCTTTGTGACTGTTTCTGCTCTCTATCCATGAGGCATGAAACCTGTTTGGAAGCTACAGCTAAATAGTAATAATAGGCCCTGATAGGTCATATTTTCATGCTGTTTAGAAGGCATCCTGGGATATTGTCTGGGCCCGTTGATGCAATGTTCTTTGTCTTAGAGTAAGCATTAAGAACATGTTCCCTAATGATAGTAGATATATAGATATTTGATGGTACTTCCTCAGGGAAGGTTGAGGGGGGACAGAGGGGTAAAGTTGGAGCTGGATTTATCTGCAGGGAGGTTTGCTATATCTTCTGCCTCAGTATAGGTAGCTCCATTCACAATGAGCTCTGCACACAATTATGTATTGCCTTTGAGGTTGCAGACATAGCTAAAAAATGCTTTGTGGTTGTCCTTGGTCTGGGAGGTCAAACATAAAGTTGGCTTTCATATACTTTATTTGTCCTCTGAGTTATTTGTTTAGTTTGATGAGAGTGCTTTTATCTTGCTGGGTGTTGCACCTCCAAATTTGTGCCACCACAACAGGCTAGCAATTTGCCTCAGTTGCTGGAGGTGTTGTACCTCAGACCACTCATCTTTTAACTCAAATCCCTCTGGTATAGCACCTACAGCCACTATGGACCCGGAGTTAGCAAAGACATTTGTGGCAGTTGAGATCCCCCTCAGTGGGCAAGGGAGAGCCACTCTTGTCGGTCCTGGTAGAGGGAACAGGGAACATTTCCCTGTTGTGCCAGAATGTTGAGTGCATCCCAGGGGAAGCAGCTGCTGCCATTAAGTAACATGGTTGGTCTCATTTTTCTGGTCAAGGAGAAACAGAAAACCAAGCATGTATCTACTACTCCTCAAATTTCTTTGTATAGGAGTAATTTATTGAGTCTGGCTAAGGTTTTAATTCAGGCTATTGATCCTTCTTGTAAAGTAGATTCTGATAAAAGAAAGAGGGATTCCACTTTTCCTACTGAGATTCTGAATATAAACAGGAAGATGCAAGGACAGATAGATTTTTTCCCCAAAGATTTCTGATTTAGATTCAGAGGAGAGCTCAGTTTTTGATTCTCCCAGTGAAGGGGTTCTCTTTCTGTGAGACTATTGCTAGAATGTGCCAGTGGTTTCAGTAGGAGAGCACTGAAGTTTTACCGAAGGACTTTCCAGAACCTGCACCCATTACTCCTGTTCTGTTGTGTTCTTTTCTGTTTAGAGGATGTGCGCATGTTACTGCCTGGAGTTTTCTTAATAAATCAGCTAGCTGCACTGAAAAGGCAGCTAGATGTATAAAGTTCCTCTGGCTTTTACATTTTTATACACTATTGGCATACTTCACCCAACAACTATAGTTTTAGTTGATTCCACTGCTGCTAAGCACTTATTTAATTCCTATCCTATTGTTTCTGATAAGGATGGGAAAAATTATTGATTGGTATGGGAAAACGTATGTACTCTTCTACAACTCTGATTTTCAGAATTTTGAATTGTCAGGCTCGTATGTTGAAGTTTCTTCTGACAAATTGTAAAAGTATGAGGAATGTTTTATCTGCAGTTTCTTCTCATGAGGAAACATCTGCTTTAAATAACTTAGTTTCTTCTATTGCACAGCTCTGCTCATTGTTTTCAGTGCGTGTGTATAACTTGATATTTCTTTTAGGGTTACAGCTACTGGTACTGTTTTGAGGAGGTTTGTATAGCTGCATTTTCAGAACCTCCCAGATGATGTCAAAAATTAATTTTATATTCTCCCTTGGAGAGAGATTTAGAGTTTGGTCCCTCTACTGCAGAATTGATTAAAAAAGTGTGATGAAAGGGGCAAGCCGATTCAGGGACTCTCTAAGATATTTCATCCCTAATTTTTCAAATCGTCCAAGGTATTTTCTATCTCCTCATCCAATGTTGGTAAAAACAGAATAAGCAATCTCAACAAAATTCAGGTAAAGAGATGCTTAAGAAGAAATGGCAAGGGGAGGGGGTGTCAAAAGTAAGTCACAAACCTCCCAAAACCAAGGGCAATCCGACAAAAGACCTTGTGACACCCTTCCAACCCTGATTAATTTGTTTTCTTAAAGAAAATCTTAATCTCTAATTTTCTCTTTGACAACAGACTGTTTCAGACAAATGGGTTCTGACAATTATTCATCAAGGTTACAGATGGCAGTGGAAGGAAATTCCTCCTTTCCAGAGGATCATTCCTCATCCTGATGATCAGACTCTTTTGTTGCCACCTGTTCTTCATCACTTGCTCTTCCAAGGAGTAATAGAACTAGTTCCTACTTCCCAGGTAAGGAATGATTTTTACTCAAGGATGTTACTAATGCCAAAGGAAAAAAATGCTTGGAGACCAGTTCTGGAGTTTTCTTTCCTAAATCTGTTTATGGTTATGCCCAAATTCAAAATGATGTCACTTCACAACCTGTTACCTCTTTCACTTCATGTTTCTTGATAACTTTAAACTTAAAAGATACTTATCTTCACATCCCTGTTTATCCAGACTTCAGACATTCTTAAGGTTCTGTGTGTCTGGATCACATCTATATCATATTATCGCATGATGAAAAGAGCAAACGCTCTTTCATCGAACCGTTAATAGCGAAATAACAAAAAAGTGAACACACACGGAAAGAAGATTCACTTTTCTGCAAAAAAAAAAAAAAAAAAAAAAAAGTTTAAACACAAAATGATTTCTCCATCAAGATTAATTTATCAGCAATTTCAGCATGTCTTCCCATGGATCCTCTTCTTTCAAAGCAGTCATTTCTCAAAATGTTCTTCAAAGAGGTTTTGCATAAGAGGCCTTCAAGTAAACCAGTGGCACCTCCTTGGGATCTTAATCTTGCGTTGGAGAAACTAACACTTGCTCCATATGATTCAGCAAATCTGTCTGACTTGAGGTTCTTAGCATACAAAACAGTTTTATGGATTCCTCTGACCTCTGCAAGAAGGATATCTGAGATGCAAGCTTTTATTATGAGACCACAGGGACACGGTATCTTTGAGAAGAAATCTTTCTTTCTTTTATGTCTAAAGTGGTATCCAAGTTTACTTTACATCAAACTATCTCCCCATTTTCATTCCTGAACGTAAAAATGGAGAAAAGATACTCCATGCTTTGGATGTCTACAGGCAACTCATGTACTATCTTGACAAAACTTAATCTTTCAGATTTTCGGATCAATTGTTCATTTTTTGTGAAGGTACGAAGAAGAGACAACCTGTGTCAAAACAGAATATTTCCAAATGGTTAAGTAAGGCTATTACCTGTTGTACTCATTATAACAAAACTATTCCAAGCAGGGTCAAGGCCCACTTTACCAGGGCCTTAGCTTAATCTGTGGCTTTTTGGAAAGGGTTGAATTCTAGAAGTTTTCCAGAAGTTGCTACTTGGTCTTCTGTACATACTTTTACTAAGCACCATAAGCTTGAGCCCTTGTGTAGATACAGATCAGTCTTTGCTAGGACTATTCTACAGGGGCTCCTGTTCTCTCCTTCTACCTCCCAAATGCAGTTACCTAAGGTAATCTACCCATATAGCTAAGGTTGCTGCAGCAGTTCATTATGATGAACATAGTACAGTTGTGCAAGTTGAACTCACCATAAAAGTTGAAGTTGAAATAGTTACTGCTGCAGTACCTGCTACCTCCGTCCATCCATCCCCATTGTTTTTTGTTGTGTTTTTATGCCATGGTGTGGTGTTGTTCTTAGTATTGTCCTTTCATGGCTCAGCCTCCCGCTGTCTGCTAGCAGGAAAGTTCTGAAGGGCTTCGCACCCAAACATGTTTTGTAGTTAGCTCAGCTTGACCTGCCTGACAATTTGGATGCAAGGAAGTTTCCCTGAAGCTTTGACAGGATATAATCCCTATAGCTAAGACTACTGCAGTAAGGCTAAGGTAGTAATAATTCGAACATCTACTGTTATGGTAAGTTCAACTTACACTACTGTGCATTTTCCATCAGTAATGGCTGCATTGTGTAACTATAGGTGCATCAGGATGAGAGTAATAATAGCAGTGACACTAAGAATGTGGTGTAAGATTCACAAGATCTTTAACTAGACTGAAATCTAAGTGTACCACATGATATGCATCTTCCTGTATTTAACACATAAAGCTGTATGGATGTATAACCCATATATGACTTTTCTCCTTTTAGTTAACAGATTAACTGTTATTATTGTACTTTTTCACAAAGCACCTTACAAAAGAGATGCTGTTGAAGCAGCCATTCTGAAAAAAGATAGTCCATTCTAAGGGGATCCAGTATTTGTTAGCTTGGGAGGAAATAAGATAAAACAATGACTAAAAAGATCACACAGAAAAAAAAATCAGTAAAGACCTGTTTAGTCATTGTTTTAGTTTGTTGGTTGGGATATTTTGCAGACACTGTAATGGTTATAGATATCAGCTGGGTATGACAACCTTGTGTTTCCAAAGGTTAGCCAAACATTCCACTTATTCTGTGCTGATGATGCCATAAGAAGGCTGCAACATGCATGTACACAGCTAGTGGGGTTTGACTTTATTGGCCTGAATTTGTCCATAAATAGACTTAAAAAGAAAATAAAAGTCGTGGACATTCAGAATTGTCATATAGCTGAAACACCTGATGTCTTTAAAGGATCATTTGCATATATCCCATAGTGCCTCTAATACAAGAGGTTTAAGGAATCACGCAGTGGAAAGTCTATCCTTGCAAGATTTTTCTTCTGGTTTTTCTGTGTGACCATTTTAGTCATTGTTTTAGTTTGTTGGTTGGGATTTTTGCAACAACTTGATACTTTAGAGAGTCTTTTACCAGTTCATGCTTTTGTTTTCTAATGATGATACCTTATCTTATATAGCTCAGTATTCCAGCGGCCTTTCTTACTAATTTATTACACTGCATGCTTACTTTTAAGTCTTCTTATGTAGTTCCCCAGGTACCTTTTGACTTGTGATGCTGCTGTTACTTCCTATCCAACTACGTTCTTCTTTCCTCAGTTAGTGCTTCCCAGATTATGTATAATTTTTGCATTGAACTTATCTATTTATTTTTTAAGTGCTGTTGATAGAGGGGTTCTGAATGTTTATATGTTTGTGTATATATGATGCATGTGTTTGTGTGTGTGTATGCAAATATATACATGTATTAAATTCTAGTTAGGTTTCTAGCACTGAAAATCAAAAATTGAAGAAAGTCTTTATTGGTGATTGATTTAGTAGGATTAGGGTAATGACCCTTTCCAAAAAATGTTTTATGTATTAAGTCATTGTAGTAAATATAACTGTTTCCTTTGTGATTAAAGTGAATATTATGTTTGGGAAAGATCATTTATCTCCCCATCAAATTTTATCTTAAATTAAAACACAGATGAGATTCTGAGCATAGTTGGCGTTAGAACTAGACCTGATATTGATAGGCTGGTTTAGTCTACACAGGGCCAAGGAGATAGAAGAAGGAATGTGTACCATATCCTATGTCATATTAATTCCTTATGCAAGGTGTAATATGTTTGGGGTTTAGTCATTATATTTTCAAGAAAAATCTTGTTGAGGTCATTAATATTTGCCATAAAAACAATATGCAGTATTTATTTTTGAAAAAGGGTTACTTTTAACAAAGCTTCTTTGATGTCAAAGAGTCTACAAATTCTAAGACTGTAAACTGCCACTTGAAACCTATTAGAACCTACCACTAAAAAAGAAAACATCAAGAATCAGTATTTCCTTGCTGCTACTGTGTGGTACCAGAACTCTGTCAAGTACTTCAAGGATATCTCTTAAGTTTGTAGATGTTAGGAGAACCATGATGGTCTTAGGTTGGAGTCAAGTGCCAAGACTTGGTAGACTGGTGTGAGCAATAATGGCCTTACATCTTTTTTTAAAGGCTGTTCAATAGTGTTGCTTTTTGAAATATTTTCATATGCCCTTTTCACCTTAAGACTTAATAGTTGTGGGAGAAAACTCCAGCATTGTTACCTGGATGCCAGTTAATTCACATTCAAAGTAATCCACACTAAGTTCTGTAGAATAAAACAGTGTGAAATGTCTTTTGACAAAACATCATTGTTGCATAAAATATCAGGTAAATGATGGTGTACCTACCTCAGTATAGCACCGCCAAACTGTTTGCCCTTCATCCTTCTATGCTTGTGAGTCACAGTAGACTCATGCAGAGATCCCATGAACAGCTACCATCATCCACAAATTTTGCTAGGCAAATGGGGGTGGACATAGATTGCAGGCCTTTCTGCTGTGTCTCACACACACACACACACACACACACACACACACACACACACACACACACACACACACACACACACACACACATGCATACACATACCCCCATTGCATGTTTTTAGAATGTGGAAGGACACCATATCACCCAGAGAAAACCTATGCAAACATCCTTCTTACACACTATTTAATGAGATACCTGCTTATATTAACAGGTGGCAGTATTCTTAGGCATCAAATTCAGGTCAGTAGGGTACATATGGCATGTACTACATTGTCTTGCAAAAAGCCACCACATCATGTAAAACTGGTTCTGTTTTTTATAGTCATTACTAATGGTATTGACGCATCATCCATTAAGATATTATCTAGGAATAATCAAGGAAAGTCTGGCAGTGAAAAAACAAGACCTCCATAAATTGCCCTATACTTAAGGCACTCTGTCAGAACAAATTAAATTATCATAATCTCAGTCTAATATGGATGTTTCCTAATTTCAAGTGATATTGTTGATCAGTAAACTTCTGTCATTGTGTGGCACTTAAACAAATTAAACCAGTAGCTGTAATGACTGTAGTCCTAGACCACTAGTAACATAAGCAGCATAAGGGAAACACAGAGGTAATTTTCTTCTGTAGAAAATAGCATTAAACAGAAGGCAAGGACTGATACAAATGTACAATGCAAAAGGAATACAGTACCCAAAATACATTTAGGATAAGTATTTGTAAAAAAAAAACATATTTTTCATACTCAGGAATGCTCTGAACAAATACATTGAATGCGTTATTAACTTTTTTGAAAAACACAGGAAGGAATAATTAATGCTCGCACTTCCATGCCAGACAGCAGGAGCAGGGCATCTTAATGTATAAGTCTAGTACAAGCTTCTATCCACTGTAGGCTAAATGTATAAAATAACAATAGTGATGAAAGAGTGGTGGGACAAGTCAAAATCTGAAACAAAATAAGTCGTTATGAACGTTGGTGTATCTTGTTACAGCAGAATAATGAAGATGCAGCTTTCAATAGGAATGCTTGTATGTGCTTGAATATTCCAGTATGGACAGGACACAGAGATGGAAAGTGTCTTTGCATCTACAGGCATTTGCATGGATACTCAGTACCACTAATGAGCTACAGCTGGGTTTTAGTGATCTTTTAGACCCTGAACCACCAAAGAGCTACTTTTTGGGAAAGAGGTTATCTGGTTTGGGCAGGAAAAATTCCTGTTTTCAATACATGCAAGGTACCCCCAGCAAAACCCCAGAAGTGTAGCTAGGGTTGGGAGAAGGGAGCAGTCTCCCCCAGCACAAAGTGCTAGGGGTATAATCAAGAGATGCCGATCAATTAGTAATATAGTACAGCATTCATTTCCATGTAGGCATTTCTGAATGCCAGTGTAGAAATAAATGCAGATACTGACTTTGCCTTCAGGACACAGGCCTGAAGTGATTCAGCTCTTCATGTGTAGTATAAGTTGCAGAAAGTAGGTTGTTACAAATGCAACAAGTAGTTTGATATAGTTGTCAGTTATTAAAAGAGTTATTAAAAGTGGAAATATATTTTTTTGTTTTAGTTCTACAGTAGGACTTTATTTTTTGCTCTAGAACCTAAAGTTGGGGTGTGCAAGTTGAGAATGATCTGCCTTGAAACATCTGAAATGGACTTTATTTATTTATTTTTCTAAACTCAACAGTTGAGGATTGTAAAATGAGAGAACAACACTTGATGCTAGATAATCCAGCTGTGGCTCTGCAAAACTAAAGGAAGTTAACAAAGTGTTTAAACAGTAGACAAAGCACCACAAAAATAGAAATAAAAAAACAAGTAAAACTAAGGGATGTTTAGAGTAAGAACAACACTGTCAACATATTAGTACTGCCAGCACAAACTGCTGTCCACTTTCTTAACTGCAGTGCCCCTTGTGTTAAGTGAACTTTTCAATCCTGAATCACTAATGCCCTAGTTTGGAAAAGAGCCTTTCAGTGGTGGCAGGAAATGAGACTTCTGCATTCATGTTACAAAGGATCTCCAGAATATAATGAGGATAGCTAACAGAATAATTAAAATAGTAGTTAACATACTATAGTAATTAATTGAAAAGTAATAGAACTAGCAGTTGTTTATCGTTAAGAAGAGCACTGATTGCATGGTAGTTCTTGTATCACCTTAAACCACTGTGTATAGGTTAATTCAAGACAATCCACAACGATATGTACTATGCAGGCAGCAGCAGCAAGCAAGAAAACTAAATTGAGTAGAAAACTAGCTTTCAGACTTAAATATTCGATATGACTGTCGCAGTTCTATGTAACTAAAGCGTTTGGTTTGTGTGATGGTTAAAGAGGTATATATACAGTTCCCAGTTATTCAGCAGTAGAAAGGCAGCACAGTTTAATAAGTTCAGGATGTTGAAAGCCAAGTTTTTAAATGTATTAGTATGTGAAGCAATGAATGTTGTCCATTGTTCCATCTTCTAATGAATTACTTCAGTACCAGAATCTGCTGAAAATCCAAATGAAGCGTGTATTATATTTCCTAGTGCATTACCTAGCAGAATTATTAGCCAGCATCTTACTCAGCAGATCTCATTAATGAAAGAAATTCCTTCCAGAATTATTAACCATAATAGTTTAAGTGCATTCTCTATTTGTTCCTATTCATTAAGAGATGTGATCCCTACAGATGACTGCAGCTGTTTAGCCAAGGTGGTTTAGAGGCTTCATTATGTTCAGGTGTAGATTTCATCAGCTGAGTGTTAAACATGCTGGGGTTACTGTAGAATCAGGCAGCTGTAAATCTTTAACTTGGTTTCTACTCCTTAGTTTAGTTTTGTGGTGCCTTTGTATATATCCGACAGAATGGAGATGGATTACTTTCCCATCTCACTGAGTACCCATTTGATCAAGGCAAGCCAAAGCATTTGTTTTTTGGTAATGCAATAAGCTGGAGTGAAAAGAGTGTTTGTGACAACCTGTTAATATTGCTTACCTCTCTAAAGAAAACATCATTGCACTGCTGAGTTAAACAAAATGAATCAGTTTACGCAGACCTGCGCAGAAAACTACAATTTATAAAAATATTCCTGTCTATATAAAACTTAACAGTGATTGTTTTTTCCAGAACTTTGTACTCTCACTCCTCTTGGTAATAGCAACATACTAACACAATTTTGAAGTATGCTGTTTTTATTCATAGCCCCTTGCCTCTGTGTTGTACTTCCTAACATGCCCAGGAGTATTCTCAAATATTTTTCCTTCAAAGATCTGCTGACTACTATATTTTAGAGCAAGCTATATGCTACGTGATGAGTCGCAGATGAGATTGGAGTATCTGTGGCATTTCATATAAAACAGAATGAATATGTCTGTTAACCAAACTGACTGAAAGGGATGGAAGTACTCAGCACACAGAAGAAATAAAGCAGGCAAACATATTTAGACTGAATTCGTAACTTTTTGTATTCATATTCTTATTACTGTAGGATTAATTTGCTTTTTCTGCCTTGCCATGTTCAGGGCTCCACATGTATTTCCATCTGTCCAAATTAGTATTATATTAGCTTACATACCTAGCTTAATTAGTTTAGCAATATGTCAGTAATATGGCATTGAATGACAAGCATGACAGTTCTATTTGTAATGCATGTTATATTGCTTCAATTTAAGCTGTGCTGTCTGCTCTCCTGAGACATAACTGAATAAGGACCTCAAATTAATGTACCAGCCCAGTCATGTAAATCGCTAGTTAGTGATGTATTTAAAGGAGAGGCTGTCAAGACAGACTGTACCTGCCCAGTTTTGTAAATAGTGATTTTTGAAGAGGTAGTAAAGACACTTTGACTTCACATATGTAGGCATACAATCACTGCTATTGAACTTTGGGTATGTGTTCTTTGAAAACCAAGACTTGCCTTTACACCACTTATTCATAATCACGAAGTCAATTATTGAATCTCTGCTTCAAATTATCCAGATATGTTAAGCATTTACACTCATAAGGTAATTAATTCCATTATGTAGCCATTCTTAAGTCAGTGTATTGTTTCTATTTTTATTAGCCATGAATATTTTAAAATGAAGCCCTTCATCTCTAGCTTTCTGTTATATTTGAAAACTGTATCCCTACATTAACATTTTTCAGTGCATTAAATACAGTTTTCCAGGCATTAATAAAATCTGCTCTGATCCTTTTGTAATTGAGTGTAGTTCTAGCCTTCATAATTTTTCTCTGTATGGAAGGTTGCTCATGTCTTTGATTAGTATGGTAAGTTCATCTTGCGTGCTGTCAAACTTCACTCAGATTTTCTGAAATCGTGACAAATGGATTAAGGATGTAAAAATCCAAATATATCCTGAGATGTGACTTGTGCATTGATAGCATTACTAATGCAGATATCATTATCATGACAATGATTTTATTAACCTTTACATTTAAACTACTGCACTCTGTAGTAAATCAAAATCTCTGGTAAGTGTCACACCTATAGCACACTCTTCTTCCACCTCAGTAAGAATATACTGGTTGAGATTTACAAACTATTTACACAAAACATGTAAATTTACAGCTTCCTATTGAAATGTTAGCATTCAAAATGCTGAGTGCAAAAAAGCTGAAAAAAAAAAGACTGAAAACCTGGAGAAGAGCGAAGCTCAAAAATCACTCTTCTCTGTAAAACTTCTTTTTACGGTTGGGATTGTCCCCCTGCAACACCTGCACCCGCCACACACCCAGACTTATATAAACCAACTCCGAGATTGTCATACCTTGGAGAAAAGAGAATATTCTGAGAAATGGCATTTCAGACTCGGTATATACAAGTATGATCTTTCGGCTGTTCAGTCTCCACGTTTTGGGACTTGTTATAGTGAGTCCCAGTGTTTCAAAATGCTACCTAAATTTCAACATAACTTGAGAGGAAATGGCTGCTTGCAGTACATAAAGCTGTAAGTTTTTGTATGACACTAAAAAATGCATATGCAACCGTCTCACTATGTGGAAACTCATTAACTGTGCAGGCATTCAGATATCCTCTAAACCAATGCTTTAGCAGATTAAGATATCCGGTGTGCCTGGTTTAACACATAGACCAAAGGTATGTAAAAAAATAAAAACTAAGTAAGTAAATCAATAAATAAATAAATAAATACACACATAAATAAATAAACATCTTTGTATACAGCTGGTGTAGCTGACCTCTATGTAAAACTGAGACATGAGTTGGGGTATATTTATTCTCAATATTGAATAGGTAGGAGTAGTGACAGCTGCTGTCATGACAGTGACAGTTTGGCATGTCACCTAAAACTCACCCCCCATCCTGTCTGCTCCATCATTCCGTCACTATTGTTTACATTAAACCGGTGTATGTGATAGTAACACAACATAATATGCTAACTCTATTCATGCAATGTGATAATGACCTATGAAAGTTGTTTTTAAAGAACTGCTAATTCATCCATGCTTTCTCTTTGGGCAGATGAGTGATTCAGCATGCTGCTTAGTGTTAGTGTTGGTTATTAAGTTGCTTAAAGAAGTAGTACATGTATATTTTTGCTGCATGTACAGGGATTGATGTGCTGAGGGCGGTATGCTTGTTTCCTAATGTAAGAAACAGGTAGTGATTTGAGTTTTATGATAGGTGTGAATATTGCTTTTAACTTGACAGGGACTTGAAATGATCTGTTGAGGGAGGGATGTGATCATTTTTTTACTGTGGTACAGACAAAGAATAGTTTGAAGACATGAAAATTATGCCTATTTATTTTATTCCATTGTACACTGCTAGGGCTGTGTGTGTGTGTGTGTGTGTGTGTGTGTGTGTGTGTGTGTGTGTGTGTGTGTGTGTGTGTGTGTGTGTGTGTGTGTTGGGGGAGTTACAATAGATACTGTAACAAACTGGAACTTTTGTAATGAAGTTGGTGGCTTACTATCAAATGACAGCACACAACCACTTCTTGTTCATTGTGTTGTAATGGAACAGCACAATTTGCATCAACTAGGAAAATGTATTGAATAATAACAGCTTAAAAATATATTGAATAATAGCTTAAAATATGAAAAGCTTTTACTGTTCAGTAAATTTTCCTGAGTGATGCAATTTGGGCTGTTCCTTTACAACATAACAGACCAGTAGTGGTTGTTTGCTGTCGATGAAGGTTTCTGATTCCGTAATCCTTAGGGCAAGAATGTTCCACAGTCTTGGTGTACTTTGGGTAATAAAGCTATCTCTTTTTTTTTAGTTCTGTAAATTTTTGTGTTGAACAAAATTACCTTTTTTCTCACTCCTATAGGTTGATCATTTAATGAAAGACATAGAGCTTCCCTTTACACTTCTTCTGTCAAAGCTCTAAATGTTAAACGCAATTTACCTCTCACTAACCAGAAAATGATAGTGTAAAGATTTGGATTATTTAATTTTTCTTCATACCTTACATTTTTCTTAAATGCAATTCTTTTAGTTTATCTCCTTTACTTAGATTTGATAGTTACAATATCTGCAAAGTATAAAGTGGAATATGTATAATTATACCTGCATTGATGTTTCTGATGTAACTGAAAGTTCAACTGCTGGAAAATGATATACAGTAATAAATCTTCTTTTATGGGCTGTCAGTGTGTGGCTACCTCAGAAACATCACTGTGCGTGCTTGTAGAGTAAATATTTGAAAGTTATTAGTTGGTTGTGTGTTCATAGGTTCATAGGTACATACTAGGCTATCTGCCCTAGGGCATTTATAAGCCTAGCCAGAGTGTGTTTGGCTTTCACCACCCATTTTAAATTAATTTTGCTATGCCCTTTTTCGAGGTTAGTATACTGTGCCTCTGTCTAACAGTGACACAGAAGTGATACCCGGGGAAAACCTACGATCGCCCATCCACTCATCAAGATTCCTCTTGAAGAGAGTCAATGAGGGACTCTGCCTAACCTGGACTGGGATTTTATTCCAGAGTGAAGGGAGCCTCTGGGTTATGAATCTGTCCCTCCAGCATGTCCTATTTATTTCAGTGCTGAGGTTCAAGTCTCGAGCGTAGCTCGATGGGATTTGGATTTTCTGAGGTGCAGCATGTCCATTAATTCCGGGTTGGACATGGCTTTATATGTCAGGCACAGATCGCCTCTGAGCAGGCAGTATGCCACTGAGTAGAGCTGGAGTTTCTTTAACCGGGCAGCATATGGCATCTGTTTGAGCCCTTTGATCCTCTTGGTGAGGTACTTTTGGGGTCTTTCCAGTTGCTGCAGGTGTCTGGTAAGGTACATCCCAAAAGGGGCATTGTACTCAATTATGGGCCTGATGAGGGATGAGTAAAGAGGCACGATGACCGCCCCTGATCTAGATGTGAATCCCTTCATGATTAGGTGGGCTATATAAAATGTTTTTCTAACCACTTTGGCCTTGTGATTTTCAAATGAAAGATTGCTATCAACTTGGGTCCCCAGGTCCCTAATTACTTCTTCCGTACTTAATGGATTACCACCTATGTGGTAATTTGTGGGCACTTTGTTTTTGCCAAAGGGGATGACTATACACTTTTTGGCATTTATCTTGAGGCCATGGCTCTGGCACCAGTTGTCTGTTGCTATGAGGCCCTTTTGTAGGATGCTTGTGTCGGCTGGAGAGTCGATTATGGCACCTAGTTTGCAGTCATCTGCGAACTTGGTCAGCCACAGTCCTTCCATGTTGGCCTGTACCTCCGAGAAATATATACTGAACAAGAGAGGTCCCAGGACTGAGCCTTGTGGGATGCCACTTGTAACTGGTTTGGAGTCTGACATGGCTCCAGCAATTCTAACCATGTGGGTTCTGTCCTTGAGCCAGTTTGCAACCCATCTAGTGACATAGGGGTTTAAATTTAAGCTGGTGAGCTTATCTATAATGCCTGAGTGGGGTATTGTATCAAAGGCTTTTGCGAGGTCCAGGTAGGCTGTGTGGACCACCTTCCCCTCGTCAATGGCCTTGGTGACTGTTTCAAAGAAATCGACCAGGTTTAAGAGGCAGGATCTGCCCTTAACAAAGCTGAACTTTGTAGGATCCAGTGTCTGTAGGTCCCCAATATCTTTATTTATGAGATCCATGATGATCCTTTCCATAGCTTTGCAGATCAAACTAGTCAGGCTTATGGGGTGATAGTTTCCAGGATCCGTTGAGGCAACACCTTTGTGGAGAGGGACCACTGTTGCTGTACGCAACTCTTTGGGTACATATCCTGTAGTAAGGCTGAGATTGAACAGTAGTTTTATGTTTGGATTTAGCTCTTCTTGGAGTTCATGTAGGACGCAGCCCGGGACACCGTCTGGTCCCATTGATGCTGTGTTTTTTGCTTTGGAGAGGGCGGCTCTTACCTGAGCATCTGAGATGTCAGGGGGGCAGCAGTCTGCTGGGATAGATATTTGCCCTTTTGGTGGGGGGGGGGAGTTTGCGTTGAACCTGTCAGCTAGGATGTTGGCAATGTCTGTGGGTTCAGTGTATTTTTTGTCATTTTGGACTAATTCTGAGCATATCTGGGAATTCCCACCCAGGTTCCTAACATAATTAAAGAAAGCCTTGTGATTATCCATAGTGTCCTGTGCAATTTTTCTCTCGAAGCTGGCCTTAGACGATTTTATGAGTGCCCGTAGTTTTTTGCTAATACTGATCAGAGATGCCTTCCCTTTTTGGGATTTTGTTCTCTCATGTTGTAGCTTCCTCCTTCTATTGTATAGTTTGTTTATGGCTGGGGTCCACCAGACAGGACGCCTGCCTGTGGAGGATTGGGTCTTGGTTTTATTTGGGATTGCATGATCCATGCATTCCTGAAGGTGTTCATAGAGTGTGTTTATAAAGGATTCTGTGGTCTGGGCCGTATTTTCCACAGGCCCGGGGGCTTTAAAGGATTCCACCTCGGTTTTGAGGAGTGTGGAATTTGCTTTAGAGAAGTTTTTCACTGTGGTTTTCTGTGCAGGGGGTGGGGTCGGGATGTGAATATCCAGTGAGATTAGTTTATGGTCTGATCTTACCAGTGAGGGATACACTTCTGGTATGGAGCATAGAGTCCCCATGTTGGTGATGAACAGGTCCAGTATGTATTCCCCTCTTGTGGGAGTGCTAACATGTTGTTCCATAGCATTTGAGTTTATAAATTCTAGGAACCTTTGGGCTAGGGTGTTGGAGCTAGAGTAATGCTCCCAGTCTATGTTTGGGTAGTTGAAGTCGCCCAATATAATGGTGTTTGGAGAGACCTTCATATTTTCCAGTGTTCTCAGGAAGGCCGAGTGGGGTTCCTGGGTTTGGGAGGATGGTCTGTAGCAGGCTATAAACTGGAAGGCAGTTTTACCCACTGTTAGTTGCACATGGATAGTCTCTGATGCTTCGTGCTGTGCCACCAACCTGGAGGTGTTTCTGGAGTAGTTCTTATCCTGCACCCTTTGAGTACCAAGATAGGCTTTTGCTCTCAGGAGACCTGGCCTGTTGAAGCTAAGGTATAAAAAAATGAATTACTTAGTAAGTGCCTATTTCGATTTGGAGGAAGGGGTGATCTACTAAATTTCTTTCCTGAGTTGTCTGTACATCATATGTAAAATTCATGCTTATTCTGCCTTATATATATATATATTGTGTATTGTGTATTGTGCCAGATACTTAAAGAACATGAAGAGCATTGCTGAAAGATAATGTTGTCTGGGTTGTGTACACTAGCTAAGTGTGTTTAATAGCCAAGGGCACTGAGTTACTGTATTACGAAATTTGATGTACTATTTCATACAGTTACAAAAGAATGACTCTGTAACTTTGCACAGTTATTTATGTGCTTTATTTGTGCAGATCAGTTCACAACAAATATATAGACTGGGAGATGTAAAAATCTGTAATGCATCTATGTAGCAAAAAATAGCGCAGTTGAAGTCATACATTACAGCCCAGCAGTGTTTAAGTATGCAAGACTGACACTGCATGCCAAGACAGCATTCATGCAAACACAGGGGCTCACATATGTAAGGTAGGCAGGAGGTGTTACTTAACATAAGATAACAGCATAAGAAGCCATGTCGCTGAAACACTAGTATGTCCTTAATGGGTTATTTGCATATACTCCATAGCCTTCGACTACAAGAGGTTTAAGGTATTACACAGTGAAGAATCCTAACTTGACTGAGTCTTTTTTTTTTTTTTGTAGTTTACAAATATATATGTATAGGTAGATAGATATAGATATAGATTATGTATAGATATATCTGTTTAGCTATCTACCTTTAGATAGATACATATCACACACACACTTGTTTTCATACAGTGATACACAAGTGTAATGGTTCTGCTTTGAATCTCCAACTTTCACAAAACCAATGATCCAAAACACTGAAAAATAATGCCTTAAACACAGAAGGGAGAAACATTTAAGTGTTTTTTGTTAGCGGACAAGCCCCACCCCTGCATGCCTGATTTGGGGGCAACCCTCCAATACCCCCAAACCTATATATGCCAACTTCAAGTTTACACCAACTCAAAGAAGTGACGAACCTCCCAAAGAAGTGAATCATTGCCGGCACACACTTATCACAAACAATGACTTCCTATGGAGAACAGCATTTGCCATTCTACCTCTTGATGTTTTTTCCTGCGTGCAATGGAAGTTCAGGGAATTTCACTTCAACCAACTGTAGAGGAGACATTTTTAATAGATGTCAAAGTATTCTTAGATAAAATATTTAGTTTTTCTAAAAAATAAATGCGTTTATGCTTCATTCTTAATGACCTGTGGAACAAATAAGCATTAGCATTATTATTTCATGTAGCAGATGAACATAGTAATTCATATATGAGGAGTTATTTGCAGGTATTTGAGACCTTCTGAGCATTGTTTCCTGTTGGTCAAACAACTTTTTAGTGGTGCTGTCACTCACTGGCAAACTCTCAAATGTTGATTTAAAGTCATAATTATTTGTTTCACTAGCACCACCACTGTATTGATGGGTATTTAAAAATGATAAATATCCACCTGCAATGTGTGTGTCCCATAAGTCACAGTGATCATTGTCTCCCCTCAGTTTTTTATATGATAGGGTGGCAGAGTAAATAAAGTATCATACTTTTCTTGCAGCAAGCCAACTTAAGTCTGTCCACTGCAGAAGGAGTATCCTTTCGTTCCTTTCAAGGGAGCAGCTTACATTTTAATTTTGCCTTTCTCCATAGTTTCTCTTCATCTGACTTCTTCATCTCTTCTTTCTCTAGGTTTCGTCACAGAAGGGGTCTTCTTCCTAAAGTGTGTTTTAGCAGCAGCTGGCTGGTTTAGCTTTGGTGTAAGGTCCACACGTCTTCTGTAGGATGTCAGCATCTTTTGAAGCTGATGTTTGCAGAACTGATGAGTGGATACCCTTTCTATTCGCACTTCTTATTGCCTTGCTGTTCCTCTGCATTATACGTTCCACTAGCCTGCAGTAATTGTGGCCAGAATTTGCTATGTAATCACAAAAATAGTACACACAGCTGCATAAATGCATTCCGTGCACTACTTTTAAAATACTATCTTTCATTACCCTTATTTGTGGCAGTAAAGACCAGTATTCTGAATCCTGTCAGCTCTTCTGAATGGTACACAAGTGCCATTAGTACACATTGGTATACAATGCACACCTCCAGGGAAGGGAAGCTCTGTGTTGTATGACAGCATGACACAGTGCAGCTAGAAACAGCAATATACTTTCATGTGTAAGAATGATCTGGAAAATGTTACATTAGTTAAGCATGATGGCATAGCTAGGGTCATTACCATATTATGGCAATGAGGGGATCTCAAGCTGTGGCTAGCCTTCATTGGTGCGAGCTTGGCAACATCGCTGTGTCGGAGTGGAGAAAAGGTGTGCTTGTTGTAGCAGTGTTGCCTGCACTGCAGGAGTTTGCATTATCTGTAAGTTTTTTTCCTGCCATACAAAACTTTTTTGATGTTGCTCTTTACTGCAGCATGAATGTGCTGCTCATGTCTGTATGTAGCTCTCAACCTTCCAGCTCCAAAATATGAAGCAATGCTTCTTATAACGTGGAACATATGTGGCAAATTTTGAAGCCCCTACAGACAACTTACTAAAAACTTCATCTGTGAAGCACACAGGATGATTAATGGTTTGTTTTATACTTATACAAAATTCATTTGATGAATTAATATGTTTCAGTGCTATTTACCATGTAAGATCCACAGTGGTGCAGCAGTAGCATTGTTGCCTCACAGCAAGAGGTTCTCCCGTTCGATTCTCAACTGGAGGGCCTTCTGTGTGGAGTCTGCATGTCCTCCCCGCGGTTGGGTAGGCATTCGAAAGACATGCGTAAATGGGCATGCTTTGTTGAAGGTTGAACATTGAGCTGGCACCTCTGTGTTTGTGAAAATCTACTGCCAATCATTAGCGGACCAGAGTTCCGCTGTGGCAACCCCTAACCGGGAAAAGCGGAAAGACAAACAACAACAACTATTTACTGTGTGTATCAGTTAAAATTCTTAACCATTTCATTGTGGGCCTGTGAGGAACATGGACTTTTTAAAACTCAAAAATGAAGAACACTTCTCATAATAAGGCACACTTGAAAGGCAGTAGCACGGAATATAAAAATATAGTGGGCAGAGATCTGTTGAGTGTGTGTAGTATTATACCGCTGTCAATATTATAAAGAAGGTACAACATATAATTGCTGATGGCTTTCAATAGCCCAGCACTGTATGTGTGTGTGTATATATATATATATATATATATATATATATATATATATATATATATATATATATATATGTGTGTGTGTGTGTGTGTGTGTGTGTGTGTGTGTGTGTGTGTATTGTAAAGATATAGATGTATGCAAACTGCCAAGGTATGAGTATCAGTTATAGCAATTATGTAAGTAAATAGTGGAAAAAGTAAAGGTTGTTATATAGGTTCATAGATAAGGATTAGGCTAACTGCACTTGCAGGCCATTTTAAGCCTAGCCAGTTTCCATTTTTTCCCATGTGGTTATAGATTGGCCTTATCCACCCCACGTTTGATAATTATATAGTCAAAGTCAAAGTAAACTTTACTGCCATTTAGACACCACAAGTGAAGTCTAAACAAAATTACATGCATCATGCTCAAATTGAGAAGACAAATACATACATACAATTAATTACACATGCTTAGAAGAGAGACATATACATACAATTACATTTGTATCAGACCTAACATTTACCTTTCTCTTAGGCAGTTATATTATTACTTATTACTAAAATTATTCTATACACCAGTATAGCAGCTGATTGGTTACTTATTGCACCTGCACCTAATGCATAATATAATTCTCATGTTCTCTATTATGAGAATATCTAGCAGTTTGTATCGCACACAGTTTTCTTATAAACTGATAAGTTGGTTGTATCTTTTATTGTTATTGCACTATTGTTTGGTTGTCACAAGACTTGTCAGCATCTTGGATCCCTGAGATTAATACCAGAGTTCAAGAGTCTTGTGCTTCAGGGAAAAAACTGATCTTGAATCTGGTTGTTTTACAGCATATGCTGCAGTATTGTCTGCCAGAAGACAGGTATGTGAACAGTTCAAAAGCAGGGCGTGTAGGATCATTTGTTATTTTTGTTGTTACATATTATATATATTATATATATTACCACTGGCAAGAATAATTAGGATCATACCACAGATGCATGAGATAAAGTATTTAGTAGCCGCATCTATCCATTACTTAAATCATATTGTGCTGAACACAAATAATGAATGTGAGATAAATGACATTGCCTGATCTGCAAAACTATTCGAAGATTACTTGTTTGTTTATTCTGTCATGCATATACTGTCTATTTTTAATATTATCAAATTACAAGAATTCTCCTCTAATATATATATATATATATATATATATATATATATATATATATATATATATATATATGATGTAGTGAAGGTTAATAAAATACAACAAATGATTTTCAGGTATATGCTGAAAAAAACTATTGTTTGTCTAATGCCTGTCAAATAAACATAGCATCAATTACCAAAAACTCATCTAAGTATGAATTATATTTGAACAGGTTTTCATTTTCCTTCACCTGAAGGAGGAACAAGCTCCAAATACCCACAGCTCTCTCAGAAAACCTTGAAATCATTCTATTATTTTTCTAAGATTTCCTCAGCAACCTCAAAAAATCTCTTCTATCACTCCTGGTCAAGCCCAGACACTACCAAATGCATGAATCACTAAAAGATTTAAATACCAGCAGTAGGTCTCCCCTAACAATATGAAACTGAAAACAAATCTGTTCTTATTATCTATTTATTTGTCTTTGTTGAACAGGAAATCCAACTGGACACAGCCCATTTTCAACAGAGGCTCAGGTAGAAAAACTCTAGCAGATATATTTAAAATACTCATAACAGAAACAACATTTTTACAGAGAGACATTACTCTGATAGATGTTCTTCATATTTATCACTGCTGCAGTAACCTAAGCTATATTTGTTATATCCTGCCAAGGATATAACAACCACCTAGCTTCCAAAGCTTCAGGGTTTATTACACATGCCCAAATTCTATGGCAGCTTGAGCTAAGCTGACTAAAAGAGCAAGCTTGGGTGCTAAGCCCTTCCAAGATTTACTGCTGTTGAAGAAGTACGTTCCTCTGAAGTTTTCAAGGGTCGACGGTCTGTGCTGTTCCTTTGTTGTGCAGATAATTTCCCTTTGGGGGAAAACTTCCATTACTTGTTTTGTGTTTATTATTAATACTTTTCTGCACAGGAATTTTATTTTATAGCTTTAAAGTTTGTGTTTTAATGTAATGTAATGAGTTTGTAGTGTACTTTTAAACAGGAGCACTCTTTTTTTTCCATGAGTTTAAAAGTTGTTTAAAGTAACTGTAAACCATTTTTTTCTGTGGAGAAATTGTATTTATTTTACTTTGTGTGGCTGGCAAAGTGTTTTAAAGTGAAGACTTTTGTTTTTTTTTTTTTTTAACTGGGATTAGCTCTTGCTTTCTCTGGGAAAGAGGCACCATTTTCAGCTTGACCATGGAACAATCTGTTGGTCTCACAGTCAGCCCTTCTTCCCGCCACAAAAAGAAAAAGTTAAACAAACAGCCTTTGCCATCACAGTAGGCTAGTAATTTGCCACAGCTGAAGGTGGGTGACCCTGCTGTGACCATTAGTTGTACCTCAGACAACTCTTATTTTACCCTGGATCCCTCTAGTATAGCACCTACAACCATTATGGACTGCAGGTTAGCCGCACCATCTGCAGCTTTTGGGGTCCCCTCAGCAGGCAAGGGAGAGCCATTCTTCTTAGTCCTGGGTGAGCGACCTTGGAAGATTTCTCTGTTTTGCCATAATGTTTGCCCATACCAGAGGAAGCTGTTGTCGCCATTGATAACAATGTTGGTCCAACTTTTCCTGTAAAAAAGAAACAGAAAACTAAGCATGTATCTACTTCTCCTCAAAATTCCTTAGATGGCAGTAGTTTACTGGGTATGGCTCAGGGTTTAATTCAGGCTATTGATCCTTCTTGTAAAGTAGTCTCTGGTCGAAGAAAAAGGGATACCTCCTTTCCAGAAGTGATTCAAGATTCTGAATCTGGACAGGAGGATGTAGGGATAGATTCAGGGTTTTGTTTTCAGATTTCTGATTCTGGCTCAGAGAAGAGCTCAGTTTTTGACTGTCCCTGTGGGTGTAACTCTTTCTTTGATACTATTTCTAGAATGTGCCACTATTTTCAGTGGGAGAACACTGAGGTTTCTCAGTCACCAAGAAAACGCTAAGAGTTGTTATAGAAGGAATTTCCAGAACTTACACAGATTCCTCTAATTCTGTCAGCTTTAGGGTATATGTGTGTTGCTGCCTGCAGTTTTCCTGACATTCAGTAGGCTGACCATAAAAAGGCAGATAGGATGTATAAAGTTTATGAGTCTTTTAAGTTTTTATAGACTCTTACAAAACTTGTTCCAGCAGCTATTGCTTTAGTTAATCCTTTAGCTGCTAAACACTTAGTTAATTCCCATCCTACTTTCTGATAAGGATGGAAAGATTATTATTAAGTATGGGAATGTGTATGCTTCTGGAACTTTGATTTTCAGAATTTTGAATTGTCAGGGTCATATGTTAAGGTCTGTTCTTACTTATTGTGAAGGTATGAGGAGTGTTTTATCTGCAGTTTCTTTTTGTTTGGAACAATCTGCTTTAAATAATTTAATTTCTTCTGTTTACTACTCATTGTATACTGTGTGTGTGTGTGTGTGTGTGTGTGTGTGTGTGTGTGTGTGTGTGTGTGTGTGTGTGTGTTTATGACTCTGTTGATACTTCTTCTGGGGCTATGCCACTGCTACTGTTTTGAGGGGGTTTGCATGGCTGTATTCTCAGAACCTCTAAGATGATGTTAAAATGTGATTTTAAATTCTCATTTTGATAGAGGTTTAGTTTTTGGCTCGTATGTTGCAGAGGTGATCAAAAACTGTGATGAAAGGTGTAAACTGATACAGGCAATCTTTTAAGATATTTCTACACCAGTTTTTCAAGTTTTATAAGAGATTCTCTGCTTCCTCATTTAAGTTTCCATGTAGCATTAGATTTAAAAGATGCTTATCATCATATTCCCATTCACCCATGCTTCAAGCATTTTTTAAGGTTCTGTGTGTCCTGATCACATTATCAGATGTTCTTCGTGTTTCACTGTTGCAGTCATCACATTTGGGTTATCTGCTTGCAGTAGTCCTGAGTCAGCCTGATTATCAAAGTCTTGGGTCCTGTATCGGTTGCTGTCTTATCTTCCATGACATCAGGTAGTCAGGGGTATAAAGCATGCAGCCGACGCCATTACATCAGGCTTGTTTCAGAACCAAGTCTTCAACTAAAGCTTTTTCTTGCTCTAAACCGATGTCAGTAAAAGTCAATAATTGTATTTCTTGTGGAAATCAAATACCTCACAAAGATTTTCATTCATACTGTATTCCTCGCTGTTGGTTTTGTGCCTTATTTAAGCAATGAACTATTCGTTGTCGGTATGTTTACGCTTCTAAATATTTTGGTACTCAGTTCAATTATCCAGATATGTCTTCGGTAAGCCATCCGACTACCCATCCAAAAAAAAAAGATAGAAAAAAACAGAGACAGGCTGCCTAGTACTCAGTGAGGTGCTTTGCAGCCCTGATGGCCTCTACTGAGACCCATTGTATGCGATGCTTCAACTGTGGAACCTGCGGATGTATCTACCTTGCATGGGTCTGGAGCCACTGTGCAGGCACCGGCTTCTGAGGGTGTATTCAGGCCTACTGACATGCATATTAAACCAACGCCATCTTCTTCTTCAAGGCCTAAAACTCAAACTATGCCTAGAAAACCGACATCTAGACTACATGGTCAGGCCTCTATTCCTAAAAAACAGATGATAAGAATGGCTAAAGACCTTATTACTTTAATCAGGGGAAGCCAACCTTCCTAGGACTGAATTTGCTTATGATACTTCTGACCAGGATTCTGAAATGTCTGTTTCCTCTGAGGACCAGGATTTAGCCTTATCTACCTATGAGGATTCTGATGCAGAGGACTCTATTCCCTCTGCCCCCCCCCCCCAGAGCATTTCTGAGCACTTTCACTGGGAAAGCCAGGATTATTCTGATTCTAAAAAGAGGCTTAGGGATTTCTTACTCCTGCCCCAGCACAGGCCTTTAGCTATCCCTCCTATACTAGACATTGTTGAGGGTGCCTTTTTTGAATCTAGCTTGGCCCCTCCTGATAGATATTACAGGGTTCCTGACTCTCACAAGTTCCTTTTTAAAAATCCTTCTGTGGATCCTGAGACCATTTCACAGGGACCCAAGGGCATCAAGGCTACTATTGCCAAAAATCTTATCCCCTCTGATAGAGACTCCAGGGCGCTGGATAGATGGGGTAAGAAAGTATACACTTCTGCAACTTTGGCAATTAGGCTCTTAAACTGCCAGTATCATATGTTAAAGTATCAGCAGCATATCAGTGGATTGCTTAAACAGAAAATGATGTTGATTCCTGACTGTGCTGAAAATAAGGATTTACAGGATTTAATGCATTCTGCTGAACAGGTTGGAAAGCATACTTTGCAATGTGGTTTTGATTCACTAGAGCATCTTGCAGGTCTGATGTCACTGGGTCTGTACTTAGAAGGCATGCTTGGCTTAAGGAGCAATTTTTGCCAGATCATGTTAAAGCTACATTTCTGGATGCTCCCTTAAATCAGGACCGCCTGTTTGGCAACAAAGCAGAAGTTCTTAAAAAGATGGAGGAAAAAGCTAAATCTATGCAAACTGTTAAAGATTTCCTACAAGTACAACCTCCAAGATTTAGTAAGCATTGGCCCTCTAAGAACTGGTCTTTTCCTGCCTCTTCCAGGCCTTCTCAGTCCAAACCCAGAACCAGCAGAACAACCAGGCTTCAGTCCCAGGGTACGCACAGGACTAAACAGTGGGGGGCTCCCACTTCCAAATCAGGGAGTAGTAAGACTCCACCCTATGGTAAACTGTCTCAATGACTTAACCTTAAAACTTCCAAGCACTTCTCAACTGACTGCTCCTTTAGGGGGAAAGATTGTTCTGCAGGCAAAAAAATGGGAACTCATTACCCAGGACAAATGGGTTTTAAATATAGTTTCCCAAGGATACAGATTTCACTTCCACACATTACCAACTCCAAATGGTTGGCCAGATCTACCCCCAAAACAGTAGGCAGAGGCTCAAAAGTAAGTACTCTCTTAAGCATAAAGACTATTCAGACTGTACCAGAAGAGGAAAAGGGACAAGGTTTCTGGACCTTTCTATATTAAACACCTTTGTGGTGATTCCAAAATTCAAGATGCTAACTCTTCACCAGTTACTTCCTATGCTAGGCAAAGATGCCTGGTTGGCAACACTGGATTTAAAAGAAACCTACCTGCACATCCAAATCAGGAAATCTTGCAGAAGATACCTATGCTTCAAAGCAGGCTACATGCACTATCAGTTCTCTGCACTGCCCTTTGGCTTATCTACTGCACCCAGGGTATTCACAAAGTGCCTAGCTCCAGTCATTGCATTTTGCAGGCAAAGAAACATTCAAATATGCCCATACCTGGATGATTGTCTAATTCAGGCAGAAAGCCAGGACATACTTTTGAATCATCTGGTGTTTGTACAAAAGGTGCTAACTTGTCTGGGGTACACCATAAATGAAAAGAAATCACATCTGGTACCCTGTCAACAAATTACATTCCTAAACAAATTAATTTGACAACTTACTTCAAACCAATGACCACAAACACCCTGCTAACTGCAAGGCAAATACTACAAGCCTTGGGGTTCATGGCCTCGTGCATTCTACTAATTCCATATGCAAGACTGCATATGAGGAAACTACAGTGGTATCTAAAAAGCCTATGGTGTCAACATTCTCAGGATCCAGAAGCAATGATCCTTATCATACCTTGCCTACAGTTAGAGTTCCTTTGGTGGGCAGAGGCCTGCCACCAAAACAAGGGACTACCATTCACTTTACCCCCTGCCGCCCAAACCCTAACAACAGACACATCAGACTATGCATGGGGGCTGAAGTGCATTCAGGGCAAATGGAACCCAAGTCAAATGCACCTGCATATCAATCAAAAAGAAATGTTAGCTGTGCAGAATGCTCTGACAGCCTTCAAGGACCACATTCTTCCAGGGCAATTAATGGTAAGGACGGACAACACCACTTTTATGTGGTACATAAACCTCTGAAGACTAGCCATGGCTCTGTGGAACACAGCCTTGAACTACCAAGTGCATCTACAGGCTCAAATCCTGCCAGGAAAACTAAATACACCGGCAGACGAACTCAGCAGAAATCTCATGGACCCACATGAGTGGAAACTGGAACCAAAGATATTCAACATGTTGATAAACAAATGGGGGAGCCCAGATATAGATCTGTTTTCCTCCCCCCAGAACTACTAATTGGACAAATTCTGCACGAGGACTCCCCACAAACAAGCTTGGAAAGTGGATGTTCTGTCCTTCAGTTGGAAAAATCTATCAGTTTATGCCTTTCCTTCTCTGCCTCTCCTCTCCAAAGTACTACTAAAGATCAAACAGGACAAACCAAGGACGATAATGATTGCACCAGACTGGCCACGCCAACACTGGTACCCCCTCTTGTGCAGTTTGTCACTGCTGGCTCCTTGGCACCTGCCTCAGTCCCCTACCCTGCTGTCATAGCAGAAGAGACAGATACTGCACCCTCAGCTTCAAACCCTGACCCTGGCAGCCTGACTAATTTCCTAATCTCTCCATTACCATCCCTCAGCAAACAAGTGTTGGATGTCATTTCGGAGGCAAGGAGGCCTAGTACTAGAAAATCTTATGCTGAAAAATGGAAACGATTCTGTGCCTGGAACCAAACTCAAGGGATGGGCACAGCAGCGCCCAATTTACCTCAGATTCTTCAATACTTAACTGAGATGTTTTCCTCAATCAAAATTCACACCTCAGACATTTCAGCTCATTACAACACAGAACCACCCCTCTTCTCTCATCCACTGCTCAAGCAGTTCCTCAGAAGGGCCAAAAACTTAAGACTACCCAGGAGAGCCCCAATTCCAGCCTGGGACCTTAACTTTGTATTGGAAAAAACTCACTCTTCCTCCTTTTGAGCCAGCTGCAAGTGCAGAGTTAACATTTCTTTCTTGGAAAACAGCCTTCTTTTTAGCAATTACTTCAGCAAGAAGGGTATCTGAACTACAGGCCCTTATGGCAGTGGAGCTTTTCATCATATTTCGTGCAGACAGGGTGTCCCTCAGGACCAATCCCTCCTTCATGCCCAAGGTGGTATCCAGTGTGGCTCTTAATCAGTCCATTCATTTGCCAAACTTCATTTCTAATCCACAGAACAAAGGGGAAAGGATACTGCACTCCTTAGATGTGCACAGACAACTTAGATTTTACTTGGACAGGACTAAACCTCAAAGGAAATCTGAGCAACTGCTGGTGGCATTTGCTGCAGGGGCAGAGGGGAAGGCCATTTCAAAGCAAACCATTTCTAAATGGATAGGCCATTGCATTCATCTCTCCTATAAGCACCATGGAAAACCTATCCCACAGGGGATTAGACCCCATTCAACCAGGGCTGCATCTACAGCTACAGCCTTTCTCAGAGGTGTACCTACCAGAGACATCCTAGAAGCTGCTACCTGGAGTTCTGTACATACTTTCACCAAGCATTACCATTTACCAATTTTCTCTAAATCCAGAGCTGGCTTTGCCACTGCAGTCTTGCAGGGCCTTATAGCTGGTCCTAATGCCATATAAATGCTTCCTCCCATCCTTAGCTTTGGGAATCTACCCAAATGTGATGACTGCAACAGTGAAATACGAAGAACATAATACAGTTGAGTACACTTACCATAAATGTAGATGTTCGAGTGTATTCACTGTTGCAGTCCTGGTTACCCTCCCTCCAGCCCCTTGACTTTTTTTGGCTATACCTTTACTCTCCTTTACTATGCTTAAAATATTTTTGGTGTATTTGCTTTTTTGTTGGAGGTGTAACCTTGTATGTATATGTATATATATATATATATATATATATATATATATATATATATATATATATATATATATATTTAATTGCTTTCGTTAGGGGGGCACCTGACATCTGGGGCAAGAAAAACAGATGTAATTTTGTCGGCTGCATGCTTTATACCCCTGACTACCTTACGTCACAGAAGATGAGACAGCAACCGACGCAGGACCCAAGACTTTGATAATCAGGCCGACTGAGGGCTACTGCAAGCAGATAACCCAAATGTGATGACTGCAACAGTGAATGCACCCAAACCTCTACATGTATGGTAAGTGTACACAACTTTACTTTCTCAGCCTTACCCTTTGGACTATCCACTGCACCAGGAGTGTTCACTAAGAGTCTAGCTCCAGTTGTAGCTCATGGCAGGCTACAGGGTGTCCACATTTTTCCATATTTTGATGACTTGCTTATTTTTGCATAGTGTTTTTCAAGGCATTAGAGATCTCTTACACAAGCTGGGATTCCAAGAGAATATTCAAAAGTCTTGACTTCTTGACATCACAGACAGATGCAGGCACATAAATATAAAAGAGATGCTTGTTCTGATAAAGGCACTCAACTCTCTGAATCATTTTTGGTTCCTAGGCCTTCTGTAAGTTGTTACAGGCAATACCACAGTTTTGTTACATCAACAAGCAAGCTGGATCCAAGATGTAACCCCTTCTGTAGACTATACATGTTAGCTTGGGCTATAGCTTCATAGCACAGTCGCACTCTACAGGCATCCTGCATTCTGTCAGAGCATAACTGTGTGGCAGACAAGCTGACCAGAAAAAGGCAGACCCTCTTGAATGGAAACTAGATAAGGTAGTCTTCCAAGATTTGATCTATCTGTGGTGAATTCCTCAAGTAGACCTCCACTTTGAACAGTCCATAACCAGAAAGGCCAGGAAGACAAATGTCTTTTCTTTTCCATGAACAGGAATGCTGCTGTATACTTTTCCATCCTTTCTCCTAATATCCAGGGTACGTCTGAAGATTCAGAAGGAATCCCCTTGGATCATTTTGGTGACTTCCTTCCAGCTAGGGAAACTGTAGTTCTCCCTCCTTTTGGAAATGGCTAGGGGAAATTAACACAAGCTTCCTCACAGACTGGAAATACTCACTCAAGAACAGGGGTGTTTGATCTACCCCAACACCAATCAACTTCACTTGACTGCCTGGAAGACAGAGTCTTAATTCCTTTTAGGCACCTGTTTACTGTGGATGTGCAGCAGGTACTAATGGAGGCAAGAAAGCCTGCTACTAGAAAATCATATATTAGCAAATGGAAAAGGTTCTCTAGTTGGTGCCATAAACATAACTAGCACCCATTGAGGGCTAGTTGTTCTCTGGTTTTACACTATTTGTGTGAGTTACTATCATATGGCTTTCTCTACTCCTCTGTCAAGATACATTTATTGGCCATTTCAACATTTCTGCCAATGGATCCTGCTCTTTCAATGCAGTCTCATGCCAAAATATTTTAAAAGGGTTTTGCAGTAGAGGCCCCCAACAAATGGTAGCCCCACCTTGAGATCCTAATTTTGTATTAGAAAAGCTTCTGCGTGTTTAATTTTGGGATCTGTAGGGGGAGTAGGTCTATTTCTATCCAGTTTTTGTAGATAATGACATCACCAGCATATTTGTTTCCCCTGTTGAGTCTTAGTATATTAAATCCAGTGCGGATGACTTCACTATCTAATATATCTTTCTTTAATCAGGTTTCAGCAGTAACTAATATATCAGAGAAGTAAGCAGCTAGATATGCATGAATGTCTTGGATTTTGTTTTGTCTAGCATTCATGTTTAGGAGCAGATGTTTGAATTCAGAGGTAGATGGGGAAGTAGATCTAGAATCATTTGCAGTTGTGTTGGCTGGGTTGCTGGATTGCTGTTTAGTGGGGTTGGAATCAGGCTGAATGTCACCACTGAGTTTCTTGGTGGAATTATTGTATATAAAAGTAGAGATCCATGCACATTTTAGTTTAAGTTTTACTGTAGTTTTTGTTGGTATGGACTTTGAGTTGATGCATCCATAGTTGAAGAGGATAGAGAAAGTAGAATGGAAGAGGTAAGGTGATATGTTGTGGGAGATCAGAGATGAGTTATGGCCTGGGAAATATGGATTATTAGTGGTAATATTTTTATCATTATGGGAGATATATGATAGGTAGTGAGGTAGGTTAGTGCAATGAGTAAACAAAGCAGCATACTTCTTAGAAACATTGTTGAAAATGGTGATGATATAGTTAGATTAAAATTAGTCTGTATTATATGAGGGGGGATTGATGGGATGGATGAAGGAGGGGATATTGCTAAAGATCTGCTTAGAGTTACTGTCAGGGAGAACACTGAGAAAGACTGGATAAAGTGCAGAGCAGTATGGGAGGAAGAATGGGTGTTTTGAATGATTCTAAATATCAGAACTTAGGAATAGATTAATAGAAATAATAATGGCTCTATGATAGTAGTAAAGTAGTTTGGGGAGGTATAGACATTAGATTTCTTAAGTTATAGGTGGAGATTTACTTCAAGAAGTATTCAGTTTATAGCTGTTGCTGAGCTATTCATCTGGAAAAACAAAATAAGTCAAACAGGTATTCTTTCAGTTACTGAAAGCAGAGGTCAAGGTGCTGTGTGGAAGAAGTAAATGGTGTAGACAGGGTAACCTAATTTGGGGACTCATTGATGTCCTTCTTTATCACTTTTGCAGTATTGTAGACAGAAGGGATCTCCTACCCAGGGCAGCTCGACTCTCAGCCAGTATACCAAAACCTAATGCTCTTGTACACTTCTGCTCCCAGCACAGAACATAGGGCATAAGAGGGATGTACGGACACAGCTAACCAGAACTTCTTTGCCACCAGTTTGAATCCCATTATTGCTAGTTGATCTGAATGCCTTGTTGCTGTGCTGAATACTTATCCACCAGATAAGTGCCCCATTGGGGTTGTTTTTTTTTCTTTTCTTGGGCTTGTATTTTATTTTGCTACCTAGAGTTTCATCACAAACAGTGTGTTTTTTGTTTTAGTGCTTCACACGACCATACATCTTGTAGTATCTGTAAGGCATTTGTGCTTAAGACACTCAGAAGCCATTTGTCTTCCCTGGACATTTATCTTGAAAACCAACAGCTTAAACAGTCAGCCCAGGGTACCATGGCAGAATCCTTTAACCCTGAGATACTCCTGCTAGGTAAGAAGAAGGCTAAGAAGTCTTGGCTGGATTCTTTAGCTATCCTGCTTCCACCGGATGTCCCACTAGAAGCCAGTAATAGATCTGTAGGTCATTCAATGTGTACATCGGATTTCTCTGCTGCAATCCTTTTGGAAGCTGACATGGATCGATCTTTTCTTATGTCCTCTGAGGCTTTACAGGTGTCTGCTCTGGATGTCTGGGGGAACCTTGGTTGATTATCTTGGAGGGTATTAGAGGGGATTCTGCAGATATTGGTCAGGGAGGAGGTTCCAGGTACTGCTATTGAATCTGACCAAGGGTCAGAATCTCCCATATTTGTTAGGGCTGATGTAACTTCCAAGAAAAGAAAAATGTAGCATGTTTTGGTCCATCCTAAGGATCTTCAAAGGGAGCAGTAAGAGTTTACTCAGGGCTTGTTTTCTGCCTTGATGGCCCTGAACCCTCCTCAAGTGGTTTCGGTAACTGATCCTCCTTAGGCCTGTACCCCCTCTAAACAGTTTAAGGAATCAGAATCCTCGAATGAGGATTCATTGTCTGATGAAGGGTCTTTTTTTTAGTCTTCAGAGATGCCTGCACCTTTGGCTTATGGTTCTGATGAGGAGGAGTCCATTAGTCCTGAGTCTAGTCCTGAGTCTTCTTTTGAGGAATTGTCCTTTGGGGACACAGTTGCTAGAATGATGGTATACTTCAAGTGGGATTCTTCTCAAGTGTCTGATATTCAGAGAAAATATCATGAATTGCTTAAGGTGGATACTCCTAAACCACTGGCATTCCTCTTGTGTTGGCTGCTTTGTTAGACACTTCCACTGCTGTTTCTGAGTCTCCTGATTGTCAGCCTCCTGCTCCTAAGAAACCTGAAGGTTCCTGAGGATTGTCAATTTTTATTTAAATGTCCTTCTTCTGATCCTGCTGTGATGTTAGTCTCTTCTGAAAAACCTTCTAAACTCTTGCCCTCTTTCAAACTTTTGCCTACTGATAAGTATAGTAGGATAATGGAGAGGATTGTTAAGAAAGTTTACACTACTTCTTTTTTGGCCTTTAGGGCTGTTAATTACCAGACCAACATGCCTAGGTATGCTGTGGCCTTGATTGCTCAGGCTTGTCAGGTTATTTCTGACCTCTCTGATTAATGTAGGCAAATCCTCTGCCTTATCTATTTTAGGTTTTGCTTTTCAAGTGGCTCGCCACTTTATTAAGTGTAGCTATGATTCTGCTAATGCCTCATCTAGGGCTGCAGCTTATGGGTCTGTAATGAGGTGTTATTCTCGTCTTAATCTCCAGTCTCTGCCTGAGGACATTAAGGCCAAGTTGTTGGATGCTCCTTTGGATAATTAACATCTTTTTGGGACTGATGCAGCTGACCCATTTAAATCTCTTCAAGAGAAAGTCAGCCTTGCAGGACCTTAAACATATTTTTCTCTCTCCTATCCCTAAGTTCCAGAGGAATTATCCTTCTATGTCTGCTTTTGTTTGCAGTCAACCCTGCCAGGCATCCAAGGGCAGGAATGGTGGTAGGCAGGCTCCCTCTGCTAAGGCTTCTCAGACTTTTGTGGGCCACAAGCCTCCTTTATCTGATAAGCCTGTTTCTCTTTGACAGTTTGCTCAACCCTTCTCATAGACCAGGTTCTTTTGTACCTTCAGCTTTCTCATTGGCTTCCAAATTGGGATTTCGTCACTTCAGACTCTTGGGTTCTTTCTGTCATCCGTTAGGGTTACTTCATGGTATGGAAGTCTCTCTTTCTCATTCTTCAGGGATTCTTCAACCTCCTCTAGAGAACATTCCTCATTTCCTGGAAGTTCTAGGGTCCCTGGTGAACCAATGAACCATTCAACCTGCCCCCCTTTCCCAAGTGGAAAAGGGTTTTTATTCCAGGGTGTTCCTGGTTGCTCAAAAGAAGGACACTTGAAGGCCTATTCTGGATCTCCCCTTGCTCAACACCTTTCCCAAGGTTACATCTTTTGGATGCTTATTCTTCAAGCCCTATTTCCTATTTTACTACCCCAGGCTTTTCTGGTGTCTTTGGATCTGAAAGATGCTTACCTTCATACCCCTGTTGAACCTGTTTTTGGAAGTCTTTACATTTCTCTGTGTCTTCCTTTCATTTTCAGTTATCTGCTTTGCCCTTTGGCATCTCTACTGCCCCAAGCATATTCATAAAATGCCTAACTCCTGAGATTGCTTTTTGCAGGTTCCAAGGTTCATAGGTTCATAGGTTGGTACTAGGTTATTGGCCCTAGGGCCTATACAAGTCTAGCCATAACAATTCCCTGGCTATTTCTTCCCACAGTATTTACTTCCCTGGACCCCTGTCTATCAAGGCGATTGACATGATTTTTCCTTATCTAGACTATCTGTTGCTTCAGGCACCTTCCCCCATTCGCATGTTACAGGATCTGGAGTTCACCATCTCTCTTCTTCAAAGTCTGAGGTTCACTATCAACTTCCAAAAGTGTGTCCTGTAACTCCTTTTCAGAATCATGTGTATCTTGGATGCAGGATTCTGAAAGTGTCAGTGTTGGCCTTTCTTCTACCTCAAAACATTTTGTCATTGACAGCCTTCTTTTAGTCTCTTCTTCATCTGCCATGCCAGCCAGGAAGTTTATTCAGGCCTGGGATTCATGGTCTCTTCTGTTCCAATGCACCATCTTGCCAGACTGCATATGCAGAAGCTTTAGGGGATAATTCAAATCATTTTGGCTGCAACATTGTCACCCTCTGGATTTCAATGTACCTCTCCTTCCCTGTCTAAAGATGGAATTCAAGTGGTGGATTCAACAGTTTGATCTCAATCCAGGCCTGCCCTTTCAGCCTCCAGTCCCTTTTCAAGAACTGTTCACTGATGCCTCAGACATGGGGGGGGGGACTTGTTTTGATCACCTGAATGTTCAGGGTCTCCAGGACCCGCATCAGAAGTCAAACGATACCAACATCAAATCAACACCAATGAGATGAGAGCTCTGGTTCTGGCCTTCAAGCTTTTCTTCCCATTTTCTCTCCAGACCCCTTGAAGGTGTACACTCATTACAGTGATGTGGCATGTTAACAAGCAGGGAGGCACAAGATCTTACCAACGCTGAAAAATATCTCTTCAAGCTTGGGAGGTGGCTGTCAGTTATCAGTTAACTTTTCAGGCAGTGTACATTCCTTCAGAGCCAGTCTTGTGGCAGATTCTCTGAGCAGGTCCAAAACACAGACTCATGAATAGATGCTTCACAGAGATGTGTTTCTGGAAAATGTCCATCAGTAGGGTATTCCACAAGTAGATCATTTTGCCTCCCCTCTGAACAGGCAACTTCCTCTCTTCTGTTCCAGACTGTCATGACATCTGGAGTGGAAGATAGACCCCCTTTCTTTTCCTTGGAAGGGGATGTTTCTTTATGCTTTCCCTCCTCTTTCTCTACTTCCAAGAGTCCTGTAGAAGTTTCTTGCTAGTGACTCCCTTTTAGCCAAGATGGCACTGGTTCCCCTCCAAGTTAATTTGGCCAGGGGCAATCACCACAAGTTACCTCACTGAATGGATCTCCTCACACAGAACAGGGGGTCTCTCATCCATCCTCACTTGTCCACTCTTTAACTGACATTGTGGGTGATAGTTTTTTTCAGGGTAACATAGTTTTGCATTCAATTTTAGAACTGTATCTTTAGAGTTTTGCACGATTTTTATTTAACAAAAAACATCTTTATGAAATCACCACTTATGACATAGGCAGTCATACCTTTATATAAATGAAAACAAACCATATTGACATAATCTGATATGTTTGAGGGAGGTAAGATTAGAGATAGTTAGAGAGTAGTGTAAGGCAGCTGATGATATTATTTTAAACCTGATAAAACCAGGAAGGGACACTTCAGTCAGTTTTTTTTTGAGACAGTTTCAAAAATTTTCAGGATAAAAAAATTAATGAAACTAAAGCAAGCCAATGGGCTGTAAATTATACCACAACACACAAATTGGTATTATTATTTATGGGGACATGATGAAATTAAAAAATTAAAAGTATGGCTTAAAAAAATAAAAATAATTTAAGTGTAGCAGAAGGATATAGGAATAGTAGGAATAGATAATATAAATACTAACTGAAAAATGAGAAATTCTGATATATGATATAGATATATAGATGGCAAGAAAATGTTTTTTAGTTTTTAGTTATACACACACAGGGGCATTTTTTATCAACAAAAGGAGAAGTTGTGTATAGCAATCAATAAACAGCTGAATTTTTTTATCTGGGAGGGGAAGACAGTAGGAGTCAAGTGGCATAAACTGGTTCTTTCAATAGAACAAAGTGGATTGGGATTATCCAGTTTGAATGGGTATTTCAAACATATCATTATATATCTCAAACCATATTGGCATAATTTTAGTTGCAAACATTATACATCACTTATAATTTACCCAATCATTGTGAGTCAAACATTACTTAGCTCATTCAAATCCTGCCTTCTTTTAAACCTTATTCCGCCCCTATTTATACTGTTCCCACAAACCCAATTTTTTCTATGTAATTTTCTCCTGCCCTTTTCTAAAGGTCCCAATTCCAGTTGCTTTATCTCTGTTACTATATTCACTACTTCTAGTACAGTTGGTTTAGACTTTGATTTCCATTTTCTGCTAATTGCTTTTTTGGCAGCCACCATAATCAGCAAGGCCTTACTATGTCTAGGCAATTCCAATTCTGTATCATAGCTCAGAAAAAACATTTGCCTAGACACACCAACTTGCTTACCTAGTATCTCTGATAGAGTAGTCTGCAGGGATTGGTTAAAGTCTGACAACTCGTTACACTCCCAGAAAATATGTTCTTACTTACCCTTTTCTTACCCATTACACCTCCAACATTTGCTGCCTACCTGAGGAAAAATGTAGAGTCTACTTGGGGTATAAAAATGCATATGTAAACATTTCCAAGCAAAAATCCCAAATCCTCTACGTTTTGTTGCATATTTGGGAGGCATATATATAGCCCAATTGTTTATTTGTGAATTGCTTATCCAGTCTCTCTTCATTCCTTTCTAACCTCCTCTGATTGATTCTTACAGTCATCATGCAATATTTTATATGCTGTACTAGTGATTTTTTTTAACAGCAGTTTCTGTTCTAGATTCTACTGAAAACTGTACAACTGCTGGTCTTTTGTATAGGATCCCCTGTTTGTTTCTATTTGCCTATCCTCTGATATTAATCCTTGATAGGGGAGGCACTCTCTAACCTGTAATCCAAATAAATTCTTGCTGTCTTCCCATTCTACTACCTTTACCTCACTAGTTATTTGCTCCCAATGCATTGGTTCCTTTACCAGTTTTCTCAAATAAATTCCAGCCCCCTTGTGCCTATTGTCTGTATCCCTAATTGCAGTCACCCTATCGGCGCAGTCTCCTTTATCCATTCCTGTGTTGGTTTACTTCTTAGAATAACTTCTGCTACTTTATGAATAGAATATTCTGTATGATTATTGTTATTCTACTTAAAGATCTGCATCACGTCTCAGTCTCTCCTTCTTTCTTGAGCTTCCCCCCGTTTCATCATCATCCCTTTCCACTTTGAATTATAGATTTTTGCTTGTGCTATGCATAGGAGCCTTAACTATGTAGCTCTGAAATACCCATTCAAACTGGATAATCCCAATCCACTTTGTTCTATTGAAAGAACCAGTTTATGCCACTTGACTCCTACTGTCTTCCCCTCCCAGATAAAATACTTCAGCTGTTTATTGATTGCTATACACAACTTCTCCTTTTGTTGATAAAAATATGCCTGACCTGTGTATAAGACTAAATGAACTAAAAACATTTTAACTGGTTGTATCTTACTATCTATATCCATATATCAGATTGTCCAATTTCTCAGTTTTGTATTATATTTTGCTTAGTCTATTCCTACATATCCTTAGTTGCTACACTGGAATTATTTTTAAGCCATACTCTTAAATACTTAATTTTATCATGTCCCCATAAATATGAATATTGCTGAACCAATTTGTGTGTGGGTACATAATTTACAGCCATTGGCTTTGCTTTAGTTTCATTAATTTTGTATCCTGAAAAGATTTGAAACTGTCTCAAAATGTTCTCCAACACTGAAGTGTCCTTTCCTGGTTTTATCAGGTTTAAAATAATATCATCAGCTGCCTTACACTACTCTCTAACTATCTCTAATCTTACCTCCCTCAAACATATATTTTCCCATTCTTCTTTAACAACCCCCATTACTAGTTAGTACATATTCTTATTTCTCAAACTTAATTCATATTATGCTTCACAGCCCCCCTATCTGCTTACTAAACTTTACAAAGTCTATAATGTATCATATAATATATGCTATGCCTCTCTCCCTGTGCTATCAGCCCTGCTGCTTCTAGCCCTCTATACTACCTCCTTCCAATATAACCTCCCCCTTGCTATCACTCTCCTACCCTACCTGTAATTAATGAACACCAGCATGCCAAACCTACTATCTACATATCTCCATACCTCTACAATATCTCCCCTACTCTACTCTCCTCTCCTCTTAGATACTTTCATACTCACAACAATGCCAGTTCACTATATATTTATCATAGTCTATTTTTTAAATTAAAATGTCTTAACCTTCATTGCCTTACCCACATAAAACTTCAAAGTGATATCCATCCTAATCCAGGCCCAGCACTCAAACTGCACCCAACCCCTAGCCCACAAACTCCTCATGCGGGCAATTCCACTGACTCCACACATTCCTCCTATCTTCCTGTAAAAACAAGTAACTCTGACCTGCTTATCATTAATGCCAACCTGAGAAGCCTAATAAACAAAGTCCACGAATTTCATGCCACTGTCGACCTATACTCCCCCGATATTACTGAAACTTGGCTTAAGCCCCATATGAAATTTGAGGAATTTCATTCATGTGGCTATAGTATCCTTAGAACCAACAGAGTATCTAAACGTGGAGGGGAGATTGCCATTATTTTTCAACAAGATCTTAATTTAGTACACCTCAACTCTAGCCCCCCCTGATATCCCTAACTCTGAGATTTTAATAGCATGCCTAGGCCTAAACAACCTTAAGTCCATTATTTTTATTGCTATCTACTTCCCCCATGCCAAAAACCTCCATCATATTGAAAACATCATAGAATGGGCCTTTACAAACTTCACCCATGAAACTATAATACTAGGAGATTTCAACCTTAACTGGACCACCTGCTCTGCCAACACCCCAACAAATTTTGTCAATCTTTATAGCTTCTGTCAAAGAGTTAACTACCCCACATGCATTGGTAAACACTCTAAGAGAAAATCTATTTTAGACTGGATATTAACTAACAAGTCCAATATTACATACGATGCTGGGTGTCTCCCAGACACACTAAGCAATCATTTCCCTACCTACTTGATTATAAACCATTTACAGCATTTCTCTAATAGTTCATTTCACTATACTCACACCAAAAAACATTTCTCTCCATAAATATTTAACTCCCAACTACTACATTATGATTGGACATCTTTGACAAACCTTCCACTTGACAGTACAGACTAGTACTTCAATACCTCTTTCCTACAAATACTTAATGGACTAGCCCCCATAAGAAAAATACGAACCAAATTCAAATGGCTTCCCTGGCTATCAAAAGCTACAATTCATCTTCTAAAAAAACAAGATAGAGCCTGGTCTCACTATCAAAATAGCAGGAGCAAAGATGACCTCACTACCTACCAGCAACTTGGAAATCTAACTAAAAAGCTAATCAAGCAAGATGAAAAGACCTACTTCCAAACAAATCAGCTAAAATACCAGAAGAATCCTAAAATAATCTGGAAAACTATCAGAGATCTACAACCCCAGCCCCAACTCTGGCCAACCAAAATGAATGCATAGCCTCACAATTTAATTCACACTTTATTAACTCAGTAACATCACTACTCAGCAACACCCTTAATGTATCTCCTACCATACCTTTAACTCCCACCTGCAATACTACCCTTTTCCAACTGAAACCAATCCAAACCAGCTATATAAAAACTCTAATTTCCAAATTAAAGCTTTGTACACTAGCTGCTGACCAGCTACCTGGAGACTTTCTTCACCTAGCAGCTACCATAGCTTACCCTATATCTATTCTTATCAACCGCTGTATTGCAGAACAGCGTGTACCATCTCTCTGGAAAATATCCCACATAAAGGTGGCCCCTCAACCAATATTTCCAACTATAGACCCATAACTATTCTGTCTCCAATTGCCAAAATGCTGAATACACTTAAGCAATCCCAATGACAAACAAAGCAGGAAACAGTGATTCACTCTATCGATTTAATATAAAATAAAGACACGGTATACATGAAGCGCTTTTCGTCTCATAGATACAAAGACTTCAAAAGCATTCGATACAGTATCGCATCAAATACTTCTTAAGAAACTAGCCACCTACCACTCCAGCCCTGAAACCATAAAATGGTTTCATAGCTACCTGTCTGACAGAAAACAAGCCTTCAATCCTTGGTCCACTTCTGTTCACTATCTTTATTAATGACCTTCACACTGCAGCTGATCCAGCCACTATTGTTCAATATGCTGATGATGTTTCTCTAATCTGCTTCGCCCCTTCTATCAAAGAACTCCAAGAAAAAACTCAAGCAGCCCTCCATAATATAGAAGACTATCTAACTCGACAACAACTTATACTTAACCCCAAAAAGACCAGACTTATGCTCTTCTACCACAACCCATCATCTAATAATCCACCTCCTATCTATATCTCCTCTTCTAATGGTACTATTATAGAGCCAGCAGAACATACAAAACTTCTCTGCATTACAATTGATAGCGGACTCAAGTTTGATAGACACCTTGCTCTTACTATTAAAAAGGTCCATGACAAACTGGGTTCACTCTATAGGGTAAAACCATTTCTCACTGTCCAAGCCAGACTCGCAACAGCCAGACCCCCCCTACTATCTTCCATGCTATATTGCTCTCAAATATTCACCAATCTTCGAAAAACTGACCTAAATAGCCTTGAATCCTGCTACAACAAAATTGCTAAATTTGCTACAAATTAAGCTCATAGAGCTCATCATTGTACTGCATTAATTCAGCTAAAATGGCTTGAGCTCCCTCATCTTCTTACCCTAAATCAATTACTAACCACTCATACAGTCTTATAGAAACCTGACAACTGCCCATCACTATCAGGTCTAGTCCAGCCCTATAGTAACCTAACATCCCTTAGGTCAGCTAAAATATTGCTAAAAGTTAATAAAGCCCTAATCAATTATGGCACCTCCCTTTTCTCTCATACCATTGCCAAATAATGGAACTCCCTTCCACAGCATATTCTTACCATCAATGATATCATTTTAACAGCCTGTAAAAGAATACTTCTTCAGACATAGGCTTTGCTCCTGTTCTCTCCCTGGCTAAATATTTCAACCGGTAAACAACTAATCCCTCCTCTGCTCTACCTTTCTTAATACCTCCTAGCTATTGAATTCTTCTTACTCCTTCTTTCTCACCATCTCCTAGCTTTTTGAATCCTTCTTACACCAATCATTATATGTACAAAAAATAAATTACTTCTTTAGCAAGTGCGAAAAATAGAAAATGTTATTGAAATGTTTGACTAATGCACAATATTCTTAATATTTGCTTAACTTGCTTAAATGTTATTTCTGCTCTATGCTATTGTATAAACCCTGCAATTGTATTACCATGTATTTACAATTACTATAACTGGCATATGACAATCAATTTGTAAATACTACTGTAATCTTCTCTGGAGCTTTCCTCCCCAGGTCTCCCCTGAAAACGAGCTTCTGGCCCAGGCGGACACCACCCAGTTAACAAACAAAATAAATAAAAAATAAATAAACAAAATAAATAAATAAAAAATAAATAAACTGTCATCTGCAAATAGAGCCAGCTTTTCTTGACTACCATACCAATTATATCCTTCAATTTCTGAGTAGCTGATTTTCTTTGCCAGTGGTTTGAAATATAATGCAAAAAAACAAAGGGGAAAGAAGACATCACTGCCTGGTTCCTCTGCTCAAGCAGAAATTATCAGAGAGGAACCCACCCACTTTAATTTTTACCTCTGATCCCTCATATAACCTCCTAATCAATTTTATCAGGGAATGCAAATGCTTCCATTGCCCTACTCGTAAAGTCGCAGTTTACTCTGTCAAATCCCTTCTCTGCATCAATACCGACCAGTAAAAGTGGTATTTTCTTACATTCTGCTTCCATCTGGATCATCAACATTCTGTTAATGACAAATGTTTGCCTCCCCTCCAAAAAACCACATTGATCCATAACCAAGCAAAATAAGTACCACAGATGAAGGAAAATAGTTGGCTCAATGATAAAATTCCACAGCTGGTTTAATAGTTAATTCAAACACATAAACGCAATTCCACACACAGGGTTTTCGTCTAAGTGACTTCATCAGATGCAAACAGCAAATAAATGAATGAACCATCTCATTATATAATCCCTTAGCTTAATTATTCAAGTAATTCACCAATGAAAATACAGTCCATTGTTTCAATAAGGCATGTCATTGATCTTGGTAGGCCCTGGTGTTGCCACTGATGAAAATCAAGCAGTATCCATATCTATCAATTTTGGTAAAACTTTTGCCATTCTTTTAACAGTTATAGACATAAACACTTTATAATCATGGCTTGGTATTGAAATTGTCCTGTATGAAGCTGGATCTGATGGATCTTTACCCTCTTTAGGTATTACAGCTACGACCACTTTCTTCCAGTATGTTGGTACTTCTCCTCTGAAAATATTGTTAAATAAAACCTTCCAGATCTTTATCATTTTTTTTCCCTTCTAGCTTTCAAACTTCCACAGGAATACCAACTATTCCTGGGGACTTTTATGTAGATTGGTTATCAATCACCATTTTTATCTCCTCTCCTCCTATCCTAACTGTTAGTAATTGAGCCTCATCTACCCTTAACCTTAGCATATTTAATTCTTCCATAAACATTTCCATTTGCACCTTTTTGTGATTTCCATATTTCTCTGCTTTATACAGACTTTCATAGAATTTCTGAAATATTTCTAATATTTGTCCTGGATCTCTCCTTATCTTCATTGTTATAGGCTCCCTAAACTTGGTGACAGCCCTTCCCTCTGTCTGTTGCCTGAGTTGTTGTGCTAAAAGATTTTGTGTTCTAGAGTTATTATCAAAAAACGGATCTACCTGAGAACAACAAAAGATCTAAATGGCAACAATGAGAACACTCACACTGGAAGACCGACAACAGACATAATCGACAGTTCGAAATCCCAATGTTGAAAACACCATCATGCGAAACGAGCGTAACTGTGTAAGTATGCGATAGTGACGGACTTTAGGGTTAGGGTGTGGGTAGGATAAGTGCGCATTAGTGACAGATGTTAGGGTTAGGGTGCGGTAAGGTAAGTGTGTGATAGTGACGGACTTAAGGGTTTGGGTGTGGGTAAGGTAAGTGTGTGATAGTGACGGACCTTAGGGTTAGGGTTTGGGTTAAGGTTAGTGCATAGATGTGTATGTAAGGTTTAGTGTAGGTTTGTAAGGTTTTTGGTGTGCTTGTGTTATGTGGTTGTTTTTCGGAAAAGGAATTTGTTTTGTTTTGTTGAATGTCGGGATTGTGGTTTGTCAGGCATGTGAACTTTCGTGTTTTTGAACTTTCGGTTTTGTGGTGTCGGTGATCTCATTGTCAGTGTTTTCGCTTGTCGGTGTTATTAGGTAGATCCCAAAAAACAGTTGCTTAACAGCAATCTTTCTAAACTCATGCATATTACTGAGGTAATCCCTTATTTTCTTTTAAGCATTCTGCAGTTGCTCCTCTTCTTCTTGTTCTGTGAGATTCCCCCTGTTCTGCAATATTTTAATATTTGTCAGTCCCTCTAAATAATCTTTGTTACCTCTTAACCATATGTCCCTTTCTATCATTTCCACCCTATTTTTAAACTCCATTTTAATTTTATCTCACTCCATTTCTATATTTTCAGAAGACATTTCTGTCTTCTCTAATAGCTCCTGAATAATTTCCATTACCCATTCCATAAATTCCTCTCTTTTCAACATACAGGTGGGAAAGTGCCAGTGTCTCATTTTTATTTTATTACCCTGTGTTTTTATTTTAGTTATTATTGGAGCATGATCTGAAATAGTTATTGGGTGCATATCAAGACTTTCAATTAAATGCAACTGTTCCTCTGAAATGTAGATTCTGTCTAACCTAGTCCATCTTCTATATGTAAATTCACTCCAAACTCCTAATACTGTATTCACATCGTCCATGCCAAATATTTTCATAAATTTCTTTAAAATATACCTCCTTTGTTACATTTTCCCTTCTGGGCTCCCTAGACACATCTTCACTGCTGCAAATCAAATTCCAGTCCCCACCTATTTTTTGTTTGTTTTTTGCTGAAAGCTGATTAATTCTCCAAGACTTTTTAAGCTCCATTATTGCAGTTTTAGATGGAATATAAATAATGCCAGTGTAATCCTCCTCCTCCTTTGCCAGTAGCCCTTTAGTAATACAAATCTACCATTATTATCTTTTTATCCTCTTATATCACTATTGGAGCTCCTCTTGCAATTAATATAAGTACTCCTTGCTTCCTTTGTCACAGGTATTCTTCTGAATAACCATCGGGAAAACCCATCTTTATCAAATTCACATGTTCAGTTTGTGTCTCCTATAGCATAACTGTTTCCACTCTGCATTTTAATATAGTTCACTACTCTTTCTTTTTTTTGGATTTATCTGTGAGATCATTTAAAGACATTACAGAAAGCATCATTGTGTTAAAAAGTTATTATTCCCACCTTTTTGTTAAGTGTCTAGCTATAGCTTTTGTGTTACATGCATACACTGCTTGGCAGGTTGATCTTTTATAAAGGTGTTTCTTGCCATATCCATTTGAGACTGTCACATCTTACAAAACTTTTTATTTTATTGAACTCCTTTAAATAAAAAAATACAACACACCCCAAATACCCCCTAAAACCTATTAACTTAATACTAACACACAAAACTATGTATATCTTCAGATATAGACGTTTTACCCTCCTAATAGGAACAAGTGTCCCAAACTGACAGTCACACTCACAGATTTGGGTTAACTTAGGTTCATAGGTGGGTACTAGGCTATCGTCCCGAGGGCCTAAGTAAGCCTAGCCAACAAGGTTACCTGGCTTACACCACCCAAAGTTAATTTCTTGTGTCCCTGTCGAGCTGAGCTATAGAAGTGATCCCTGAGGTGTATTTCCTTTTTCCCATCCACTCATCAAGATTTTTCTTGAAGAGTGTTAATGAGGAACTTTGCTTGACATAGATGGGTAGCTTGTTCCAGAGTATGGGAAGTCTCTGGGACAGGAATCTATCCCTCCAGCATGTCCTATTTATTGTGGTGACAAGGTTTGGGTCCCTAGAGTGTGTAGCTCAGAGGGATTGGGATTTCTTATGGTGTAGCATGTCCAACAGCTCTTGGTTTAACATAGCTTTGTATGTTAGGCAGACATATCTTCGGAGTAGGCGATATGCTACAGAGTAAAGCTGGAGTTTTTTGAGACGGTCAATGTAGGGCATCTGTTTGAGGCCAGTAGTCCTCTTTGCGGGGTACTTCTGTGGCCCTTCCGGCTGCTGCAGATGTCTTGTGATGTACATTCCAAAAGGGGCATTGTGCTCTATAATGGGTCTAATGAGTGCCGAGTAGAGGGGGACAATGACCTCTTTTTTCCTGGATGAGAACCCTTTTGTGATGAGGTGTGCCACATAGAAGGATTTCCTGACTACTGTGGCGATGTGATTATCAAAGGAGAGACTACTGTTCACCTGGGTCCCAAGGTCTCTTATCACACATTTGATGTTAAGTAGACTGCAGTTTATGTGGCAGTTCATAGGTACAGAGTTTTTACCAAAGGGGAAGACAATGCACTTTTTGGCATTGAGCTTGAGGCCATGGCTCTGACACCAGGCATCTGTCTCGGTGAGACCCTTCTGTAGGATGTCCACATTATTTGGGGACTTGACTATGGCTCCTAGTTTTCAGTCACCTGCGAACTTCATTAGCCAGAGGCCTTCTGTGTTGGTCTGTACTTCAGAGAAGTAGATACCACACAGGAGAGGTCCCAGGAGTGAACCCTGTGGTACTCCACTTGTCACTGGTTTGAAGTCAGATTTGGAGTCTGCAACTTTTACAGTGTGGGTTCTGTCAGTTTGCAACCCATCTTTTGGTGTAGGGATTTATACCTAGTTTAGTGACTTTAGCTATAATTCCAGAATGGGGGATGGTGTTGAAAGCCTTGGTGAGGTCAAGATAGGCTGTGTGAACCACCTTACCATCATCTATGACTTTGGTGACTAACTCAAAGAAGTCATTCAGGTTCAGAAGGGATGATCTGCCTTTCACAAACCGAACTGGATGGGGTCCAGAATTTGGAGGTTACCAATGTCTTTGTTTATGAGTTCCATGATGATATGTTCCATGGCCTTGCAGACCAGGCTAGTCAGGCTAATAGGGCAATATTTCCCAGGATCAGTGGTGGCTCCCCATTTGTGGAGTGGGATAACTGTTGCTGTGCACCGTTCAGTGGTCACAAAGCCTGATGTGAGACTATGATTAAACACGGTGCTTAGGTGGGGAGCTAGTTAATTCTGAAGTTCATGTAAAATGCAGCCTGGGATGTTGTTTAGTCTCATGGATGCTGTGTTTTTGGTTTTAGAGAGTGCAGCTTTTACCTGCATAGATGTGATTACAGGGACTCTGCATTCTTCCTGTATAGATATGGGCCCTTTAGGGGGTGAAAGGGGGGTGAAGTTAGCACTTAACCTATCTGCCAGGATGTTGGCAATATCAGTTGGTTCTGTAATTTTCATGCCATTGTGCTGTAACTCAGAGCAGATTTGGGTGTTTCCATTGAGATTCTTGACATAGCTATAGAATGCTTTTTGGTTACCCTTAGAATCAGTGGTGATTTTGTTTTCGCAGCTAGCTTTGGAGGATCTTATAAGGGATCTCAGCTTCTTACTGAGGCTAACTAGGGCGCTCCTCCACTCATGGGATTGTACTCTCTTTTGCAACAGTTTCTTCCTTCTGTTGTAGAGTTTGTTTATGGCAAGGGACCACCAGATTGGCTTCCTTTTTTTGTAGGATAGCGGCTTGGTTCTGTTTGCGATAGCATGATCCATGCACTCGTCTAAGTGCTTATAGAGTGCATTAGTGTAGGATTCAGCAGTCGTAACTATATTGTCCATCTGCATGGGTGTCATGAAGTTCACCACTTCTGTCTTAAGAAGCATGAAGTTGGTTTTGGAGAAATTTTTTACTGTGGTTTCCTTAATTGTGGGTGGGAGTGGGATGCGGATATCTAGGGTGAATAGCTTATGGTCGGATCTGACCAACGAGGAGTTGATTTCTGGCATGGAACACCGGTCACTCATGTTGGTAATGACTAGGTCTAGGATATTGTTGCCCCTGGTGGGGGTGTGGATAAGTTGATCCAGGGTATTGGAATTTATGAATTCCAGAAAGCGTTGAGCAAAAGAGTTGGTACTTGAGTAGTTTTCCCAGTTAGTGGTGGGGTAGTTGAAATCACCCATTATTAGGGTGTTTGATTGAACCCTAATATTTTCCAGTATATCAAGAAAAAAGACGTGGGAATCCTGGGGCATGGTGGGGGATCTGTAGCAAGCTACAATTTGGATTGCAGTTTTGTCCAGAGTTTGTTGCACTTGGATAACCTTGGATGCATTATGCTGTGCAACTAACCTGGAGGTGTGGATATCCTTAATGAATATGGACACACCTCCACCTTTGGTGTTCTGGTCCAGGGTAGATGGCCGAAAAGTGTGGTATGAGTTATAGCCTGGTAATGCAGGGGTGCTCTCTAGAGCCTTGAACCAGGTCTCAGTCACTGCACAGATATAGATGTTCTCCATTTTAAGGAGTGCCTTGAGTGAGTGCATTCTGAGATTTAGACTTCTAGCATTGAGTAGCATTACCCTCAGTTTTTGCTTGCCTGTTCCTGTTATGGTGGTGAATTTGTCACTTGAATCTTGCCTAAAAAAGGCACTATAGGGGCGGCAAGAGCCTTACCCAGTATCCGGAATCCCAGGGGTGACAGGTGCAGACCATCTCTGGCAAAGCATCGTGGTCTGTCGACCGTGTCATCCCAGGGAGACAGACACTGGATCCCCTTGGAATGACACCAGAAGCTTAGCCAATTGTTAAAGTCAATTAACTTAAAAGAAAGGTTATCCATGCTAAAATACATAGTACAGTCTGTGCTTCTACTAAGTGCTGTCTAGTTTTGTCTTACCTTTATAGCTCTCCCAGATAGGAACATACTTGGAATATTTTCAGAAAACATCATATACACACAAAAAATTGAATAATAAACCACAAAAACACCAAAACGGGTAGAGCTGAAATCTCTTTTACTGCACAAATCTGGTACCTCGGCTATTTGCCTTCAACGGACTTTCAGAAAACATTATCGCCTAGCCATTTCTCTTTATCAGAGTGTCTCCTTTGAGACATGAGGACCAGATACAGAGTTGCTACTAAGCATACATTTATTTGCTAGAAAAAGCTTTATTGTATTCTGTGTTCTTTTTAATTTACTTGCTTTCTCTTAAGACTTGTTACTAGATCAAACTAAAGGACTTAGTCCAGTCATTCCTCTATGCATGAATCAGAAAAAGTGCATCAGTTTTGCTTTTGTCCAGAATTTTTCTTCTTTTTTTTACACTGCAGTGCCTACATTTCTTAACACTGAACAAGGAAAAAGAGAGGACATGGGAGAAAAAAAACAGGAGCACCTATTTACATTAGTATCCCCATTACAGTTAAAATAACTGAGAAAACTTTACTTTATAGCATGCATAAAAACATGCACTATAAAAATATTACTGTGTTTGACGTACAGTTAACTTTCTTCCTCCTTTTCCTCTCTCTTACATATTCTTCCAAACAATAAAAACATGAAGTACAGCATGTGCTTCAGAGTTCCCTACAAGTTTAACAAAGTCAAAAAAAGCCAATATTTCCAAATGTTCTTATTCTGTCATCTTTCACAAATATTATTCTTTGTAATCCCACATTTGACAATTTCCATGTTAGTGGTTTTATTCCTGTTCATCTCCATCTCCCAAATCCTGTCTCTGGTTCCTTTCCAACATACTCTTGATTCTTCTAGTCAAGTCTTGTGCTATTTTCCTTCTCTCAAAGATGTTCCTTTGAAACATTGGGAAAGGTTTCACTGGCACAGTCTGTCTGTGGTCTTTATTACCAGAAGAACAAGAAGCAGAATCTCCTTATGTTTCACAGCTCACATTTTGTTGGACAAGCCTTTGTCTTTCCTCCTTAGCATGTACTGTATCAAAAATGATTTTGTCCCTCCAGGAAAGAATATTTTGAAGATAGCTGAGTACTGTAGTTTGAGTCTCATACTTACTTCTTTCCATTTCCTGAATAAAGAAATACATTTACTCCTCTTCTGCCTGGTCTACAGTGCTTAATCACTCTCCCCAAACACTCTGCTGTCCTCCATCTTTACTACTTTGTTTTTCTGCCAAGTTTTGTCAGAATCAACTCCTTCTGCTGGAAAGATTGCATCTTTACTATTAAAGGTCTAGGTTGATTTCTCATAACTAGGTTTGGAGCATACACACAATGTGCCCTTTCAATTAACATTTGCTGTGGAATACAAGTTCAGATGCTTATTTGTAGTTTCATAAAATTAATACAGTCTGTTCCTTCCAGTTTTTCTGGTACAGCTGAAAATCTCAGGTTTCTCTATGTGCTCTGTCCTCTAATTCTATTTTTTTTAAACATCTCTTCTTGAGCAGTATGATATTCAGCCAGCATTTTCTTCATTTCATCCTCTGATTTTTGCAGTTTTGTCACTTCATCAGAATATCTGTTTAAAGCTTCTTCCATTTTTCCAGTCTTTTCTTGTTTGAGTTAATATACTCCATCAGTGTTTTATTTATTTTAATAAGGTCTGTGTGCAGTTGTCTAATAACTTTCCTGTAGGTTACTGGAAGTCATGTCTGGAGCTTGCACTGTTTTTGCTGAATAGCTGCAGTACACTTCCCAGTCAATGTTTCTTTCTCACCTTTTGTAGCTGATTTTGTTTTAGGTCCTCTGTATTTATTTCTTTTTCCTGGCATCCAGGCAGTGCGCTTACTTGCCAGTTACTGAAATTTACCCAGAAATATAAGTCCACTGGCTTTCTCTGCTGAGTTTCTGTTTTCACAGGCTTGGTTTGAAACTGATAGCTTGGTATGTGTAAGAATCTGCTTTTGCCTAAAAAAGGTACAGTGTGGTCTGAAAATGTCTTTGCCAATATATGGAAGGCCCAGGTAGAGAGGTGCAAGTCATCCCTCATGTAGCAAGAGCAAGTAGGACTGTTAACCATCTACCTTTAAGCTGGTATACTTGGGCCCCACCCTGGAGTGACATAATCACTTCCTGTTCTTCCCTTGTAATTTTATCATGCGTAATTAAGTAATCATTGGAGGCCTGATTATTTTTTCTTTTTGTATGTATTTATTTGAAAATTGTTTCTTATTCTCACTTGTATTATCAGTAAGGTTTATTTCATATTTTTTGTTCTTCCATTTTTTAATTTCTTTTTGATTTCTCTAAGTAGATTATTAATTTGATTTCCCAAACAATACTTCATCAGAGTGTCCATCTCATAAACACTTAGATTTACTATTTTTGTAGTCTTTCAGGTAATACCATCAAGACAAGTTAAGTGCTTGCTTCCCCTTTTAACCTTATTACTTACTACCTTGAACATTTGATGCTAGTGTTTGTGTAGCTCCATATCACTGTTGCATTCATATCTTTAAATACTGTTGACCATTCAGTATTGCTTAAGCATTTCCTCATGTGCCTTTGTTTTGTTATCCCAGTGAGTATCTGCTTACCTCTTATGTCAAATGAGCTCTTTAAACTTTGAATTAATGCATTGACAACAAAATGAGCGCATACTGGCAGTGGAGGAACCTTACAAAAGTCCTGTGTGTTATTTGGTATACAAATAATATGCAATATGTTGTTCATCCTCTTTAGGGCCTCTGCCATTTGAATCAACCTATCTTTCATTCAAAAAAGTAAATAACTCCTTCATATTGTTACCTGTCTCTTTTGTTATCTAGTTTGTACATGGAAAGTTTATGTCTACAGCTACTATACCATTCTGTCCATATTTTGAAGAAATAAAATGAATCATCTCTAACATATCAAGAGGTCTTGCTTTTGGTTATCTATAGATAACTAAAAGTGGAAATAATGTTTAGTCTAATTTACTATTAATAACCACTGCATCAGCCAAATTAATGCAATTAGCAAAGTGTTTCATAAACTTGAATGTGTTCCCTAAGAGTCATCACAAACCCTCATCTCCCATCACTAATTGCATGTTGCAACACAAGGTCTTCAATCCTTCCAAAAAAAGATGCCTTTAATATTTTTTTGCCAGGTCTGCATATTGGTTTTTCCTCTACCGGTACGCATGGACAAAAGCCCTCAGAGGTCAAGGTCTATGAGTCGAGTTGATGAGTCGAGGGAGGCAGAAGAGGAAGTTTTCAGGGGAGACTTTATCCCATCAAACCCTGAAGAAAATGTGGACAAACAAGCGTTAGTGTATAATTTATCAAGTATGACATTAACTAATGAAGATATTCAGCTATTGAGTAAGGGTATGAATTTTATTCCAAGAAGTCATAGTAAATTAACAGATACAATTACTGACTTAAAGATATTCTGTAGAAATGTTATGCTAAAACTATTATATAAAGCTCCTACAAGTGATACACCTAGAACTGAAGCATTTGTATTTAAGAACTTAAGTGACTATGTACCAACGCATCATCCCCTTATTGAGGCTTATCTAAAATTAACTGAGGACGAGTTACATATGTACTACGGGAATAGAGTAGTGAAGAACAGATGCAAGAGGAGAGACAGTCTAACTTATAAAGAAAGATTAAGTCTAAAGAAATTACAAGAAGACCCCACAATAGTTATTAGACCAGCTGATAAAGGAGGCAGCATTGCCATCATGGATATGAATGATTATATTAAGAAAATGACAACACTGATGCAAGATGAATTTTATGAGTTGATTTCAAATGATGGTGTCAAGGGTACTATAAAGTATGTCAAGGATACGTTACAGGATATCTTTAAGAGTAATTTGATAGAAAAGGAATTGTATGATTATCTTACTATTTCAACACCTACTATTCCAGTCATTCATGGGCAACCAAAGATACATAAAGATTATATGAACCCACATATGAGACTGATAGTTTGAGGTCGGGGCTGGGTCACAGAACATTTATCAGTATTTGTTGAAAAACATCTGAGAAAGGTACTGAATAATAATAATAATATAGTACTAAGGGACTCTAAACAATTTCTTATTGAGTTCTATGATTGTATCAAACAAAAAAATTATCACAAAAGATTATTTATTTGTTACTTTTGATATACAATCATTATTCACAGTAATTCCTAATGAGTTAGGATTAAATTATATACTACAATATTTGAAAGATCATAGTGATAATACAACCGTTCTTATTGATTTAATTGTTCATTTCCTGGAATTAGTTCTAGAAAAGAATATTTTTATGTTCAAGGATAAGATTTATAGACAGAAAGATGGCATAGCTATGGGCACGTAATGTGTCAATAGCTACGCCAATATGTTCCTTGCATATTGGGAAGAACATATATTATTTACACAACAACTTTTTAAGGAGCATGTGATATTCTATAGACGTTTTGTAGATGACGTCTTTATTCTCTGGAAAGGAATGTCATATCAACTTGAATCCATGCATCTAATTATGAATAACTTAATTCCATGTCTTAAATTTACCATGCAATTTTCAGATGATAGAATTGAGTTTCTAGACCTCTATATAGAGAGGTTGCACGATAATTTAATTAACACAGGAGTTTATCGAAAAGCTTGTCACTGTAATTCATTGCTTTTAAGATCTAGTATGCATCCACCCTTTGTCTTTAAGAATATTGTGAAAGGACAAGCTATTAGAGCTTCCAGATTGAATTCTATGGACAAGGGTTTTCATACTGAGATAAATGATTTAAAATATAGATTATTAAATAGAGGCTATAATGCTGAAGAGATACATTCGAATATAGACATAGTGCATAGCTTACATTCTACTACAGCCATGCCATATTTTGGACCTAGTAGTATTAGCTATATCAAAGATGATTAGAAACGAGAATCATCTATCAAATTTTCTACCTTTTTTTCTTCTGACTATATAGAGATTAAGCAGATTTTAGACAAATATTGGGACATCTTACAGGTAGATGAAGACATTAAGCAGATAGTAGGAGAAACACCTAGGTTCCTTTTTAGAAATAAACACAACTTAAAAAGAATGTTATGCTATCCTAAATTTGATAGGAAATCCATGCATATTGGATGCACTAGACCTTGTGGTCATTGCAATTTCTGTTCTTATATAGACAGTAGTACAGAATTTTTACACCCAGATTTACAGAAAGTTTTTAATATAAAAACAGATGCTAACTGCATGACCCCCCATGTGATATATTTAGCTGTTTGTCAATTATGCTCATCCTTCTATGTTGGAAAGACTAATCGTCCATTCAGAGATAGGATGAGAGAGCATATATATCACATGAGAAAAGGCACATTACATAATGCTCTTGCTAAGCATGTAATGCTACATAATGATAAACATAGATTCTTATTTAGGGTATTAGAAGTTATTACTCCGAATGCTAGGGGAGGTGATATTAAGATATATACAGAGAGCAAGGAGACAGAATGGATAATTTTATTAAGATCAGATAGAGGACTTGACCTTAATGATAGGGCCCCGATAAAACCAAAATTGAGACAGTGTAGAAATATTAAATAAGATATGATTAGTCTCTATAGTATACATATATAATTAATTCTATGTCTATAAGAAAGCTGCTATTAGAAATAGACTATTACATACACTATTAGTATATGTCTTATATATATATATATATATATATATATATATATAAGTATTTCTAACATTACTCATTCTGTATAAATTGAGCTTACATCTTTATATATATCTATACATATATAACTATTACTTTGTCTACAAGAAAATTACTATTAGAAATAGATTATATACATACACTATTATAGTATATGTCCTAATATATACAGACATGAGACTTTACATATATGTATTTCTGACTTTACTTATTCTGTATAAATTGAGCTTATACCTGTATATATACATTTTATACATATATATATATATATATATATATATATATATATATATATATATTTTTTTTTTTACATATTTTATACATATTTTACAAATTTTATAAAATGGTTCTATTTAGCCACTATATATTATATATATATTTTATACTATATTATGTTTTAATCTAGTAGGTTAGGTTTAATCATGTATATCTGTCTCTTTAAATGATGATATCAATGAATAAGGTTAATTGATTAATTGAGAAGTTTTTTATATATAATGTGTTGAATTTGGGAGTGAATGTAAGATCTGATGAAGCTACATAGAGAAAGCGCTTATCTTTGATTATAAATTCTCATATAATAAAGTATTTGGTGGTTAAATAACTTGCGTTCTAACTTGCTTTCGCTCAGTTTATTATTTTATCTATTGACTTTATTTTGTTTGAACGAGCGTTCACCAGTTGAGCAGCGACCTTCGCTATTTTAGTTTATAAATTCTACTAGTAACAAGCTTAGACAAACACTAACAACATGGCAGACTACCGCAGACTTTTATCTGTATGAAAACAAGGAAGAGACAGGTTCTGGAATAGTTCTTCCAATCATAATTCATAAACTTAATTAACAGTAGAAGTATGCAGTTATTATTCAGAGACTGCTGGTCAGCATATTTCTCACATACTTTGCACGTTCACAAAGTCACACAAACAAAACTGTATTCAATCACAAGACCAGTAGCATAACAAAGTCAAACTACAAAGATATATTATTTATGTTTTTAACTGCTTCACTTAATGTTCCTTTGTTTCAGAACAAAGCTGTATTATGAGGCTAATCTAGCTTGCAGCATACAAATGTTTATGTTCTGAATAACAGAAATCCATTTTGTCAGTTGTAATGTATGAAATAATTCTTCTAGAGAAAATGCATCATGACACTTATATTTTTTGACATTTCAGTTTAGGTGACACCTAATGTGTGTGCTTGTATGTATATGTCTGTGTTTGTGCATGCCTGTGAGCATGTATGTGTGTACATATGGATACATGTGTAGGACATTTAATACTAACTGCACAATAACATTTTTCAGGTACATTCATTAGTGGCAAAGGCTAGGGTACAGTATGGAAGTTACAAACAATATTACAAGTTAAATTACGTACTTGTATGTCAACTGCTATATATTTAATTTGACCAGTAGTGGAAACCCATAAATATATTGTTTTCTGAAAAAAAAGTAAGTGCCAGTGTGATTTTTGTTACATGCAAATTTAAATAATCTGTAAAGGAAAAATGCTTTTTGTATTTATTTATTTTGCTACATTTAAATCCAAGGATTAAAATTACTTACTTTGTAGAAGTTTACGTGAAGAACTCCATATACTAGTACTCCCTGGTGTTCAGCTTTTAGCATATCTGCATTTCATTGTGATGAGTATAGCTATAATAACTGAATATACTTAAAAAATCATAGAAGTGATAATGCTGACAGACTGCATGCAACATTAGAGCTGTATTTTCTGGTTATAGTAATACATTAATCCAGTTATGTATGTGATAATCTTTCCATATATCTAAATAGATACTTAAGCACCCAAGGTGTGTGTGTGTGTGTGTGTGTGTGTGTGTGTGTGTGTGTGTGTGTGTGTGTGTGTGTGTGTGTGTGTGTGTGTGTATAAATATATAGATACTGATATGCAGATATATAGATATGGATGTAGATGCAGATAGAAAGATACACATAGTGAAAAAATATATATATTACAAACCTCACATAATAAGGACATCATAGGATTTATGCAAATTACCTTAATGTGCAAGCACTTCAACATATTTTTGAATACTTTTGAATGCACATTGATCCATAATTCTTTATTAAAGCATTCTGGTCAGTAAGCCAAACTCCAGTAAGCATAAACAAGGTAGTTCACCATTTTTTATGCTTGTCAGTACATCATAACAGGAGAGTCCATATATGCCTTAAAGTGGCTTATAAAGTGCCTGATGTCCATTACATTAGCAGTGGGTTTCAAATAAGGTCACTACCAGAAAGGAAAAAGAAAATTCCCACAGTAAATGCATATGGAATCAAACCAGAAAGATCCCATAAAACAGTGTACAGTAGTTTGCTGGAATGCAAGAACAGACCTTTCTTAATAACTTAATGTATAGATTTATATAAATGGGTTGCTTACTATTGGTCGAAAGGACAGAAGATCAACATCTATTTGGTCGACATCATTTAGTCAACCAAAACAGATAGTCAGCATGTGCATGTGATTGACAATGTCCAGGTAGTGGAATATTCCTTTTTTCCAGGGATGGTGCGATCTTGGAGTTAGTATATACAATTAGAGGGGGGTATGGGGGTGCAGTCCCCACATGAAGGGTGCAGTGGGGGCTTGCCTTGCACAAAAACACTTGATTTTGGTTTCACCTGCCCTGGGGTAATCCTTGGAGTATGCTCAGTACCTGTCGACATTCTGATTTTGTTTTTCTTGTGTCTGTTCACTTAAAGGAGTACACCCATGTATATTACCCCTTAAAGACATACCAGGTGTTACAGTACATTGATTTTATTAATGCATTACTCCGTGTCAAAAACCAGACTCCACTAACCTTAATGAGAACACATTTATCCTTTCTTTGTTTACTAGTATAGCAAACATTTTAGAATAGTGTAACTATGCTATGAAGCCTGGTGTTTGTTACAGTAGGAGCCTCTGTAACTTACAAGCAGCAAAGCAAAAAGGTCCCACAGTAAACAAGAAAGACCCTGGCAGCAAAAGTGAATTCCATTTGGGGAAAAACAAAGCAATTACAGACCTCCATTGATGAAGACATCACTGGAGGTTTGCAGATAACCTTTTACAGCCATACAAGTGTTACAGCACATTGGTTTCTGAATGCACAATGACCCATGAGTCTTTATTAAAGCATCAAGTCAGTGTGATGAAACACTTTTATGTCTTTAAGGATTGTGTATTCAAAAGCCTGTGTGCTTAAACACTTGTACATCTTTAAGGAGTAATCTTTCTCTCTCTGATGATATTATCATCAATGGAGAATATATATATATATGTTTATAATATCTGTTCTGCAAATTATATATAGACGTACACACACTTTATGCTTTTTATTCTTTCATATGAAGTTTGTGAGCAGACAGGGATTTGTGAAGTAGATAACAAGGATTTAGCGAGTGAGTATGAGAATTAGGCTGTGTAAGCTGCAAAGGTGTCAGAGTATAAATGAGGGAAAATGAGTGGGGTACTTGCCTGATGTGAACAATGGGAGTGGAGAGATACAAGTGTAAGAAGCAGCAGAAGATGAGTAGACTGAATCACAGTAAACAATGCTCAGAGACAATAGCTAAAGATGACAAGAATCATATGTCCCAGTGACACTGGCATTTTGACACCCTGGGCAGTCTGAAATAAGCCAAGTGCATCTAGACTGTGAGAAAACTGTTGATTGAAAGGCACCTTTCTTTGGAGACCTAGGTGCAATATGAACATCTGGACATTCGTCTTCTTAAGGATGCTTTTATATTTAAGCCTGAAAAAATATTGCACCCTCACTTCAGCAGCAGTATTTTGCCATAGATTTACTGCTTAATTATAAAGCACTCTTCTTGTCAGCTGTTTTTCATGTAATTACATTTTTCATGTTTTCTTACTTTCATTGTGACATACATTTCAGTCACTGCCATTGGAAATATGTCATGAGAAATAATCTTCAGATAAGAATTGACAAGAATGCAGATCTGGGAGAGGGGATATGTTAGCTGCAAGTTTGCTAAAGATTTTAAAGAAATTTACAGACCTGATGCAATATTTTACTGTATGTTAGCAAGATATTTGGAACATGCATGAAATATAGAGGTCATAATAGCAGTCTTCAGTGGAAGCATCATCCAATACAAGGCATAGATTTGATACAACATATGCACATAAATCTGATTAGTTTTGCAATGTTTAAATAATCTTTCTTACAGAAATAGTCTGCGTTTAATGACTGTCTTACATAGTCATGAAGATGGGGAAGAATCCAGAGGAGTAAAGGATATACTGTGTAGGACTATTTTTGTTGCAGGCATAATATGGCATATAAACAAAATAAATCTTTTTTTTGCATAACAGTTTACAATTTTTTTATTTATAACAGTTTATCAACTTTTACAGTATATGCATTGCTAATTAGCCTCATGCTGCAGAGAAAATAATGCAGTTAAAAGTAGGAAATGCTTGGCAACCAGAACTAATGAAAAAAATCTATAACTTCAGAGCAAAGTCTCATTTAAATATCATAACAATGGTGAGCTACATTGCAGTTTCAGGTTTAAAGGAATTTAAAAATTAAAACTGATTAATAATGGCAATAGAGTAGTCTGGAGATGAGGAGACAATTTTGGAGTTTTTATCTGAATTGTTTTCTTATAGTTGGCAATGAATATTTATACTTTTTATTTTTTCATTTCATTTAGTTATTTATGTATTTATTTATGTTACATGGAGTGCAGCTAACAGCCCATTTTCTACCATAGCCTATTGAATATGCAATAGTAATGCTGTAGTCAATATCAGAACTTAAAAAGTATGCAGCATTTATTTAGAGCTTCCCTGTGCCCGAGTTAGCCACCTGTGACTAGAATATCTTGGTTTGCATCTAAAACCATCTGAGGACTTACAAAACTGATATACATATTTTTTCTTTTGCACTTGCTCTGTTTCAGTGCTATTTAACAGTTCTGTGCTGCATTTATTGATTTTGTTGCATTTATCACCATTTTACAACCTGCACTTGTTAAAGAAACGCCATCTGTTTGGTACTGTATTGCTCTTAGTTTCATTTTAACAGTATTCTGCTATTTCCTAACCTCCACTGATACTGCAAAAGCTGTTCTTGTTTTTCCATAGGTCTCCCGAGTGCCAAAATATTTATAAAGTTTTGCAAAGTTTTTCTGTGTTTGAAGTAGTTTTTGTACTTATTTCCAAGGATTCATGATACTGCAGAAGTTCTGCCTTTTGTTGTAAAGCATTTATTACTGCACCTCTGCTCAAAACCAGTTTGTTTTACATTGAGGGTTTTATTGTTGTAGCAGAGGGGGTGATTCAACCCATCTGATTTGCGAACTGCTGGTGGAAGTCTTACTGTGTATTTATCTGATTGGCCTGAGGGCTTAACTGTGTAAAAGCCTTCTATCCTGATGGTATAAAAGCCTTGTGTTTGCACCCTCTGCCTTGTATATAAGCAGACCTGTCCAGTTTAAAATCTTGTATAGGAAATGCTCAATTACCCTTCATAAACTGAAGAACTTATATGAATCATGATTCACTTACTCAAAGGTTTTTGGAGTTTATCAATGCAAACACCCTGAAGCAACTAGTTAGCTCCCCAGCTAGAGGTACAAATATCCTAGACCTGGTACTCATAAACATGGGAGGATGCTACTCCCTCCTGTGCATTAACTTTCCCCGGTAAGATCTGACCACAAAATGATCTTCTTTAGTATTAAAACTAACCTGGAATTCCCATGAAACTCTAAATCTGTTAACAATTTTGCTAAGGCCAATTACCTCAAACTAAGTGACAACTTATTAGTTGTCCAGGGTCTATATTAGAACATCGAAGTATCACTACATCGAATTTTCTAATATCGAACCATTTCACTCGAAACACCATAACATAGAACACTCAGAACAGCAAATTTTTTCCCAGCGGAAAAAATTTTCTGTCCAACAAACATACACGCAACACAAGCACAGCAAAATACATAATCCACACACATACAGTTCACAAAACCCTACACTAAACCATACATACAATACTATCTATCCACTTATCTTAACCCAACCCTAACCCTAAGGTTCGTAACTACCGCACACTCACCTTACCCGCTCCCTAACCCTAAAGTCCCTATCGCACACTCACCTTACCCACTCACTAACCCTAAAGTCCCTATCGCACACTCACCTTACCCGCTCCCTAACCCTAAAGTCCCATTCGCACACTCACCTTACCCACTCCTTAACCCTAAACTCCCTCTCGCACACTCACCTTACCCGCTCCCTAACCCTAAACTCCCTATCGCACACTCACCTTACCCGCTCCCTAACCCTAAAGTCCCTATCATACACTTACCTTTCCCGCTCCCTAAACCTAAGGATCCCAATCTCACACTCACCTTCGTTCGCACACTTACCTTAACCCGGTCCATAACCTTCGCTCCACAGTTGAGGAAATAGTGAAGCTGCAGAAATGGCCCACCAAATACTTCCCCCAGGAATATTCTGCAGCTTCGCTATTTTCAGCGTTCGATGCAAAGGGTTCGATATTAGAACATTCGAAGTAGTAATACTTCAATGTTCTAATATAGACCCATTGTCCAAGCCCCTCCAAACCTGGATGACACTGAGGCCTACTCTGAGCTGTACACAAAAGCACTGTACAACCATATTTATAGCTGCATAGAAGACGCAGTACCTGTCCAAGTCAAACCTATGATTACTGGAAAAAATAAACCACCTTGGCGGACCCTTAGCATAAATAGACCATTCAATAAAAGGAGAAACATCCTCTCCAGTGCCAAGAAGCAACAGCCAAAACAGTGCAAAAAGACACTCACCAGTCTAAGCAAACAAATTAGAGAGCTGGTCAAATCTGCCAAAGCAGGCTATGAGACAAAGATAGCCTCCCAGTGAAAGATAACCATAAAGCTTTTTTTAATTATGTTTGTAACCTCAGGGGAAATGCTCAGCAATGTGCTGAGTTAATCATGAATGGCAGCACCTTACTCCAAGGCTGAAGCTACAGCAAACTTGCTGGCTGACAAGTTCAGTTCAAACTTCTTCCTCCATCATCCACCATACCCAAAGAAATACCCACAGCCATCCCCCTACCAGTCTTTATAAGGGAACAGATCCTTACTGCACTCATTAAAGCCAAAAACAACATTCCAGGATGCTTTTTAAATAATTTAAAACAGAATCTATCAGGTGTCTTATGCAACTCGAAATCTAACATATGTTATGCAGACTGACTAAAGGCCCTAGCTCTTTACTCCATCTTATATCATTTTTGAGAGGTGAATTATGATTGACCTACATGGCATTCTCTGATCCAGCTCTGATGAAAATGTTACATATTTTCAAGAAAAATTATACAAGGATTACGTCTTCCATGCACCTGAACCTTATTTGTGACTTTAACAGAACTTGCTGGATTATCTTCGTAAAACAAAGCTTGTCCCTCATTCTCTTCAAAAAGAATTTAAATAAATGGATGGGGAGACGTAAATTCGCTCCCAGGATACTGCCCATGTCCCTTATGGAGAGAGGCAGTCTGTAATATAACTGAGGGATCCAAAACCCAAAGACCCAATATCCTTATACCACCCCATCCAAAACCTGGAGAATTAAGATATAATATTGTCATATCCTGAGTATTATTGGATAGGCTTGTAAAGGCTCTTGTGTCATTATTCTAGTAATCACCTATGAAAAAACATTAGTGCAAAAGAAGTCAATGTAGAACCATACCAGATGGTGTAAATCATAGAAAAATATTTTTTACATTATAAATTGTTGTGCATTAAATCCATTTTTGAAAAATATATAAGACAAGATTTACAGGTCTAGTGTTTGACAGTTAAGAGATGAAAATGTGCATTCTCAACTCATTAATATACAGATACTGCAGTAGCCTGATATAGTAGTACAGACCAAAGGAAACTTTTGTGCAGTAGTCAGCCTAGTGGTATAGAGGAATAAAGCCACAACTACGAAACAGGTAAACTTGATTTGACTAGCGGCTTGGGTGATTGACAGCACTTGCAGGAAGGATAAGCAGTGCTTATCCTGGGAGGGATGTAAGTGGTTTCCTAGCTATGACACTCCCATGATGTGGGATGGGGGTCTTACAAGCACCAAAATCAGGAGCAGTCAAGGTGGGATGTGAACTGTGGCTACCCCTACCACCGACAGTAGCTCCTCTTCTCGTATGTGAGGGGAACACACATATGTGGCTATGATGAAAGTGTTATGTAGTCCTTTTGGTGGTGCAAGTATGCACATCGCCACCAAGGGGAGTTAGGGCACTAACTAAAAAATGTTGTCCATTGCTGGTGTGCTAGAGAGAGCACAAGCACTAAGACAAACACCTCCTTCTGTCTGTCTGGATGATGGTCACCTATACTGGGTTTCACCCTGAAAGATCTGTAAAGGTGATTCCTAACTGCCAGGGAATGCATAGGCCAAGTACGACTGGAGAATTTTGATGGCTGATAGGCAGTAGGGTGAAAAAAGATAAAAAGAAAAAAAATCAGGAAACTTTTGTACAATAACAGTATGTAAATGAGGCAGTAAAACATGCATAGGATTCAGCCTTCATTTCAGAAAGAACAACACTGCAAACTGTACCCAGTCACTTTCATAGAATTATAACTTCCAAGTAACGACGTTGCTTACCTGTCATTTAGCCCTAATGACTAGGAGGGTCAAGTGTCTTCTCTGAAGAGCACACACCTATATGTAGACAGACACGTGACTGATGTAGCTCTAAAATTTATAGAAAGTCTGTATTGCAGCATGCACACAAGCACACAGATATATATATATATATATATTTGTGTGTGTCTGTGTGCGTGTGTACACCAACATATACATACGTAGATGCATGCTGTGTTACCCTCCTTACCTGTGATTTAAATATGTGACAGTGGAAATGTAACTACTACCATTCAGAAAGTATTGTTGCTAGTGTCCCAAACTGCTGCCTAAATACTACTAGCTTCAGTACTGTAGCCCATACCTTGCAGTGACTTAAAAATATCTATTAATGTAGCCTAACTCTAACATAATTGCAAAAGTACAAGTACTCAATGGGATGAAAATTAGAGGGATATACCATGAGCATGGAAATTAGCTTCCATCTCTGAATTGCATTTTACAATATGATGCATCAGGATTTGGAGTACGAACGCAGAGTACCATTGTAACTTGCCCAGCTCACATTGTTAACACTGAAAGTAGTCCTTGATTCATACTGCATTGTTTCAACTATCTCGAAGTGAAAATGTGGCTACTGGAAGAAGGAAAGGACATAGCTACTTAACATTATATGTTTATACATGTAACAAGTGGTAAAGTTATTAATTTTACAGAACTGGTTTTGTACTAATCACAGTTACAGGACTGTAACTTAAGTGCATTGACATATATATTCCAGATTCCAATAGCATGTTTTGGTGGGTGCAAGAAAAATAGTATGTTATGTAAAGGAAACTGCAGATAGTGGTTTGAAAAGTGATTTTCATCATTCGATCACTGTTACAGTACTTAACCTGTATGCGATGTCCTGCTGTAGATCGGACCAACTGGCCATCTTCCAAAAGCTTTAGGGCACCTTCCTTGTACCCTAATCACTTCACTGCATGAGGGAAGTAGGATGAAATCAGTGGCTAGGTCACCAAAACTTACAAAACATGATCTGATGAAGGCTAGTAAGCCGAAAGCGCTTAGCAGGGAATTTTAATGTGCTCCTGTTTTTGTTGTTTTTACTGAAGATTAAAATTTGTTTTTAACATTTTTACAGCTGTGGTGGAACTGAGGATGCTTTCCCTAAGTCAGTATTCCTTCCTCCCAGATGGATGATTTTTAAATCGCACTCTTACTACAGCTCTTCCCTGTCTTCTGCAGAGACTTAACCCTTCCTCATGTTCAACATTAGATCACTGTTGCTGTAGCCTAAGCTATTAGGGTACTACCCACTGCCACCAGTCAACTTTTTAAAGCTTTAGAGCACCCACCACTCACTCTTAACTGCCAGGAGCTTGAGAGGAGCCCCATATAAAAAGACAGAGTACCAAAACCACATAGCTTTCTTGCCTCAAGAAGTGAAGCAACAGCTTTGCAAGGAAAAATGCTAGGAAATGGAAACAAATACCTATTTTTACCTTATATCCTCCTTACTCTCCCTTCTTCACTCACTTCCTTACTTCTATCAGTTTCTGTCCACTTGCTTTCTCTCTAAATGTCCCATAAGCCTGTTTTTCTCACTTCGTACTGCAATTCCTGTTTGTTGAAATTAACTTACCCTCAACTTCTCTATAAACTGCCTAAAATGTCTCGAACTATTAAAGTATTGTCATATAACTTTTATTTATTTTTAACCAATGTTTTCATATCATGTCTAATTTGTGGTATAATTATTTAAACTGTAGGTGTTTTTTGTATTATTTGTAAAGACTGTAAAATTATTGTTCTTAAAATGTTTTGTAGTACTTTGGAGCTTATCTTCCCAGGCCTCCTCTAAAAATGGGCTCCTACCATGTCAGACTTTCCTGGTAATCAGTCAATAAATTAATAAATAAAACATAAATGTAACAGAAGGGTAAGCATATACACTGAGTATATACTTCCACACACTAGCAATGCAATACAGAAAATATCAAATTAAGAATGTCCACTGTTAATGGTAAACTTGCTTACAAAATTGTACTGTGTTCAATATTATATCATTGTTGCAGTGTCCTAAACTATATGGCTACATTACCATAGTTTCGAAGCTAAGCAGGAGGAGAAATAAGAACCCACAAGCCCCTGGAGAGTGGTCCTAGCAAAGTCTATTTTGGACTTGGAAAAGGAATCTAGTCGGTAGCGGTTTGTAAAAGCATGCACAGTGTTTTAAATTGCTGCCTCTAGAATACCCCTAGAATCCACTTCTTCCCAAAAAGCCACAGCTAACACCAAAACCCTGTTAGAATGGGCCCTAACCCTGTCAGGAAGAAGCTTATTACGGAGAGAATAAGAAAATGTCAGGAAATTGTCTGCTTTGACACTGGTTGTCCTTTTCCCTTACTTTCATAGAAGACAAACAGATAATCCTCTTTCCTGAAAGACTGAGTTTTGTCTGTATTGTATCTGAGCTGCCTATGGAAATCCAGAGAATGAACAATTTTCTCCCTTGTTTTTGGGGTCAAGAAAAAATACTGGATTCCTTTTACAAGTCCAGAATAGGCTAGGACTATTCACCAGGGACTTCTGGATTTTTATGTTGTTTTTTCCTACCTTCTTAATTCTAAGCTATGATAATCTGTTCATATAGTGATCTAATGTAAATTTACCATAACAATAGATGTTCTAATAGATACATGTTGCAGAAGTTATTCCTGCCTCCAGCTGCCTTCTTTTTCTGTTTTCTTTTTTGTCAGGGTGTGGGAGTATATATCTCTATGTATATAGTTATCCTTGTGTTATATTTCCTAGGATTTTTCCTTTCAAGGCTGTTGCTTCACTACCTGGGACAAGAAAGTGCTGAGGTTTAGGAGCTGTAACTGTCTTTATATATAGAACTTCTCTTGAGCTCCTGACAGTCAGAGCATGTGGATGGCACCCTAATGTTTTGAAAAGTTGGCCAGTGGTGGTGGTACATAGGACCCAAATAACCTAGGCTACTGCAATAGTTATCTATTAGAAAATCTACTGCTATGATAAGTTCACTTACACAGCTTTAATGTCTACTATTTAGGGGTCCTAGGCTATGCCTAATCAATAAAGAGTTACTAGCCATGGACTACGTTACAATACTTTGCAATAAAATAATTACATGACAGTTGTATGATAAGTTCATGTTTTAAATTGAATTAATATCATAATGCTTGTACACACACACACACACACACACACACACACACACACACACACACACACACACACACACACACACATGCACACGCACACACACAAACACATATATATTATGCGTCACCTAGTGTAAAGGGACATTGCGTTTGGCTTGAGTTTGAGCCTGCTAGAACTGCACATTTGTGTGTGTGTGTGTGTATGTGTGTGTGTGTGTGTGTGTGTGTAGTTTATTTTTAGATTGATAGAGGCAGATGAGGATAAAGCAAAGAAAGTACAATTGTACTCATTAGGTCGTAGTTTTGTCCATGCCTCATGTACTACCAGCTAAACAATGGGATCTTTGAGGGCTGTCAGTTTTTTTAATTAGGCAAAGACAATCCCCCGAATTCTGCATGCCTTGCACAGCAGGAGCTTTAGCAGGCAGTATGTCTGCCAAGCGATCCAGGAACAGCCTGCAGGGGTGTGCACGAGCACTCCTGCACTAGTCCTGCACGGATTAAGCCCCTGTATGCAAATCATCCCATTTGCAGGAGAAATCCATGCAAATGAAGTGAATGTGCAATCCAGGAAGCTTGAAAAAAACGGCTATGCAGGACTAGTGCACTCTGCAGAAATGTACTCTGTTAGTAACCGAGTACATTTCTGCAAAATCCAAAACGGAGCTGTGACAGCTCCAAATAAAGACTGCAGATCAGTCAGGAAGCATGCCCGTGGTCAAGTATAAGGCCATCATCATTGCAAACAGCATAAAAAAATTAAAAAAATCAACTTTTATTATTTTTTTAGCCAATCTTGGCTGTTTAAGGGCAGGGCAGCAACGCGCAAATGGGATCGGGGGGAAAATAATAAAATAAACCTAAAATAAGCATTCTAACTAAAATCACTATTCTGCTATGAGAGTCAATGGCAGGTAGAAGACAACATGGCCAGTGAGTAGTGGTTGCTAAGGAGGGATGCTCAGTGTGAGACATGTAACTATGCATTAGCAGGCAATCCTGTGCAAATGAGGGGAATGATAGCGAATCCCATTTTTCCCCAGCATGCTAGTCATGTCCCAACAGTGTAGTAAAGGAATAGCTTGGTGCAAGCCTAGGAGTTAGCTGACATCATGGGTGTGTGTGTCAGGCATTGTGTA
>NC_056745.1:420002066-420012066 GCF_019279795.1 Protopterus annectens | reverse complement strand
CAGTCCAATAGGCATGTACATGTTGACACTGCACCTCCCTCATGTTCCCCACTGGACACACCTGCAACACCTGTGGTGCCATCAAATGTGACCCACAAAGGACATACCATGCCTGAAGCACAAGCCCTGTATGGACAGATGCCACTGACATCAGGGAATACCAGTATCATGCTATCAGTGTAGGTTCAGGGTCAATCTGCTGTCCATTAACAGTTCCCACCACATGAGGCCAGGACTGGCACATCTGATAATAACACTCTGTGTACACAACATGGGCCAGACATTTCTACATGTCACTGTACATGCATGTGGGAGGTGTGCACATCCCAGACACTGTCCATATCATGGACTAAGGAACACATAAATGGCAAGCAATGCACAGCATTGGCCACATGCAATGGTCACCCAGGTGACTGGATGGTGAAGACAATACCCACCTGTGTGGGCAACTCCAGACACTACACCCCTGAGCCATGTTGCAGACCATTGTCATGTGGCCTGATGCCAAAGTATACCCATCACCTAGCCTTGTATAGCCATCTGATATCATCAACCACAGCATACCTGTGAAGCAGTGCACCCATGCATGTCAGTACTGGTACCCGTGTCTCTGTGAGTGTGATGTATGATGCATTACTGAGGCATACTGTCTGATGTCAGACACCTCAACATACCCTTTGCACATATACCCTCTGTATGACCCCTGTGGTGCATGTGATACCTGGACAATACTGTGTTGTGGCAATCCCACTAGTGATGAGTTGTATTCCTTGCCCTGCCAAGTGTGTCAATGTGTGTGCATCCCTGTGAGATTGTGGCTGTGTGGATGCTGACACCTCCTCATGCTGACAGGCATGTGTACTACACCTACCACATAGCTACCATATCCCTGTTGCAGATGTCACTCACCATCATATATAAGTTCTGAGGGCTCCCGAACATGTAACCTAGGTGGCGTATCCACTAACTGCATGGACATGTGATAGCACTACAGGGGTTTGATACCCTGTACTGGTAGGTGTGTGACATAAACATGCTTAAGTTTTACTCTCCCACCCCTCCCTGGCTTTTCTGTGCCTCTGTCTGCCTCTCTCACTCCCTCTTTGGTGGATGTGGAGAATTATGCCTGCATTGCTTAGGTAGCAGCATGTATATTTTAAGTGATGCTCAGGATCAGCTGATGGCCTCTGCATGAATTGCAGCCTCCTCTAGCAGATTGCATGTGGAACAGCTGTGGTAACATTCCCATAGCCAATTGCATGGAAACATACACCAATATCTAGGAACGTCATGTTGGTGTTGGGCCTTTCATTCACTGTGAGCAGGAACTCAGTCTGTGTTTTGGCAAACAGCATATCAGATGGATTGGGGATTTACCTCCAACAACATACACTGTGGAAACAGGCCAACACACAGGAGGGGTGTGTGTCTGACCTGACTACAGACTGTAAGTGCTGCTATACTGCATTTGGAGTAATGTTGTTTTAACAGGGTGTGTGTGGATATGGCTGTCATAGGTTCATAGGTTCATAGATTAATACTAGGCTAACTGCCCTTGTGAGCCATTTTCAGCCTAGCCAATTATCCCTTGTGAGATTCAAACCCTGTACCTTGTGTATGTAAGGCAAACACCTTAACCGTTAGGCCACCCTTCTGTTTTCATACCTGCCATGTCAGTGCTATGTTTATGAGGGAACACCCATCTGTAGGGTCATCTGCAGACTGACCAGTGTGTGGTGCCTTTTGTTTCAGGTGTTACCCAGAGACCACCTATCTATGAACTGCAGAAGGTAGTGTGAGGATTGCAGTCTGTAGATGGTGACAGCTGTGAGAGTTATTGATTTCATATCCCTCATAGGACATATGTTGCAACAAACCCAGTTACAACAGTAAATGTATGAGGTTATCACAGCAACATGTCAATATTGGCCCTGTGTATGTGCCTCCAGCCACAACCCTGTCAACCTTTGTGCATATGTCATGCAGTAATGGGTGCATATGTGCTGTACACCATAATTAGTGACATCATATCTGATAACAAACCAGTGCTACACATGTTATGTATAATAGGGTTTATATTTGATGACATAACCTGGACATTCTGTGGTTGTGTGTACAGTACTGCGGTCTATGATTGTCAGCAGTGTGTGTATTGTTAATATGTACCTTGCCCTGTGTACAGACTGTGGTAGATGTCATTCTTCTTGGTCCTGTCCTATCTGATGTTACATGCTGCTCCACTGTATGTTGCCCTATTGGCTGACATGTTTGTAGAGCCATACACGCACATGTGCCATACCATAGACAGGCATCGGAGCACACTGTGTAGTGGCCTAGTATATGTAGGGTTAATGTGTGAGTGTGGTGTTGAACAGATAGCCCATATACTGTAATAATAATATGCTAGCATACCATATGTGGCTGTGGCTGTGTTCACATTGGTTGTGGTTATGCACTTTCACACAGGTATATGTTACTCTGTGCTGTGGCATGCTGGTAGAGCCTGCTATATATGCAGGTACGTGTGCATTCCCCCATAGGAAATGTAGGCCAGTGTTGAGCCAGTCTGCCTGTAGCCTGCACAGTGCTTTTGTTACATGCCTAGCAGCTTAGTGTACTTACCCATTGAGATGTAATGTCCAGATACTTGCCAAATGTACTGCCGCTGGCCCACCATAACAGTCATGTATGTTAGACAGAGCAGTGGAATGCTGTACAGATGTATGTCATTATCTAGTGGGTAGTATGTAGCCATGGCAACTCTGTACCAGCAGTTAGTATGTGGCAGAACAGGCAGGGATGTGTGAATGCATAACCTATGGGGGCACATGCATATCAGTAGTTATGTGTTATACCCATCTACATGGCTGTTAACATCCACATTGTCAGGATTGGTCCACATGTCTTGCACTAAAGGGTTATGTGTATACCTCTGGACTGTCCAGAGTACGTCAGACTGTCCACATATATTGGCCATTATCCCTGCTGTAGTCCACAGGAGCATTATGTGCTAGCTGTCCTTCCGATGTCTGTCAGTAGCCAATGGCGCACATGTTAAAAGCAGATGTGACCTGCCACACACACCATGTCTGTGAAGACACTCCCTATTACAGTAGCAATAGTCTACAAATATACCTACTATACATACCCGACATCCCCTTGCACTACAGAGTTGGACCATAGGGTCTGAGTTAGGGCTACACTCCATGTTCAGGACATATGGTGACGATATATGTACATATGATTATCCAGATATCTATATAGACATACACATATACACATACATAGATGGATATGTATATGTACATAGCTATACAAATAAACACCCAGATATATACATATGCTGAGCAATATATGTCTACACATATACAGATACAGATACATATGCACATATACTTATGGATATCTACATATATATTGACAGTAGTAGGTATATCAGAATAGATATGTATGCACATATAGTTATTGATATCTACATATATACCAACATAACTAGGCATATCTGTACACATAAAATATGCATACATATATAACTATATATGCATATATCTATATATACATATACGTATATCTATATATACATATATCTATATATACATATATGTATATGGGAGTGCTACAGAATCCTGAAGACCATCAGGGGTGAGCTGCCTTAAGGTATATGGATGTACGTTACCATACAATCCACCTTGGTTAAATGCAGGCCTACTGCCACCTGCCATACAGACTGTTCTGTTTGTCAGTGTGCTTGTGATGGTGTCAGTTGTGCCTTGTTATGTAACAGTTACATCTGATTGTGTCAACTGAGGTCTTTACCCCCTAGGGATTATCTACAGGGTGTAGATAGAGGCTGCTGAACTATACATCTGCATTACTTACTGTTGATTGTTTGGTATCCTGAGGCCCAGTCTGTCTTTACTATTGTGCTACTTGATGGCCTTGGCCTGGACAGCAACATTTGTTAACTTTTCCAGACTACTGTTTAGTATAACTGTTTCACAGTTGCATTACTCAGTTTATATGGATGTCCGTGTCTAAACAGCTATACCACATGGCATATACAACTGTAATAGTACACAAATAAAGCTTTCCCATTTATGTAAACATGTGTGTGGTGTTATATCCTTTGATTTCTCTGTGGGTATATGTTGCAGGCAATGATTGTCATTTGTATGGGTGGCTCATCTCCAGTTGGTAAGGTGGTAACTGTAGGAATAGTGGCTGTTTCATATTGTGTGCACCTACTACTACATATGTATCTTACTATACATATATCTGCATGTGTATGTGTAGTTACATAAATATATATATGTGTATATATATATTTTATATATATATATATGTATACCTGTATCTGCATATATGTGTCTGTGTATATGTATCCTAGGGATGCCCATGTCATGTCATGTCCTGGTTATGGGATCTGCAACACTTGGTAGTGTATTGCAGGGTCAACGTGTTTGACTGGGGGGGGGGGTATACCTATTTGTACAAGACGTATATTGTTTGGGGCCTCTCATTCCCATTAACAGTGCATGTGGACATATATGTTATTGTTATTTACCCATTGTTATCTACAGATGTATGTCTGTAGATACCTATATAGATATATATATATATATATATATATATATATATATATATCTGCTTACATAAATATAACTATGTCCGTATATACCTACATAGATATATATATCTGCTTAAATATATATAACTTGCTGTAGACATATATATCTATAGATGTAGGCATTTGTATGCATATGTATATATATATATAGTTATATATATATTTATATTTATATATACATATATAGGATGTGTTTTATCTATTTAGATATTAATACACACACACACACACACACACACACACACACACACACACACACACACCTATGTCTACATGTTGAAATACATTTCCTGTACTGTTGAATGACTGGGCTGGATGGTATGTTTGTGAAAACATCAGGGTTATGTATATCTGACATGGCTTAGTGATAAATCACTTTGGCTATGGCGTGTATATTCTGAGAGCTCTGCTCTCAGACATGCCCCCTGCACTCTTACATGCTCCGTATAAGATTAGGAGCTCAGGCAGCGAGCCTCATTACTATGCATGGCGTGCTGCCGTCCTGCCCCTAAACGGACGCCTCCGTGCAGGACTAAGCTAGTCCTGCACAGAGGAATAGTAAATCTGGGGGAATTACTTGTTCCTGTTTCCAGGTATCAGAGCTGGAAACTTAATGGGGAGCAACTGATTAACAGTGTTGACAGCAGTGTAGTTGCTGTAAATATACAAAAGTATGCAAGTCCTAACTGAGTAAAACCTGAGTACCCCAAATAAGCATAAGAAATATGGAATAAATAATCATTTTTAAGCCCAAGGGATATTGAAGGTAAGTGGAAAGCATGTCATTTAAAAAGATACAAGAAAAGCAGAAAATAAAAATAAACAAATAAACTAAGGAAAAGACAGAACTGGAAAGGGGCAGAAACCATTTTATGGATACACAAGGAAAGACAGGAGAGATCATGTAGCTTAAGGAAATAGATGTGTTTTAACAGAAAAGGAGGGCTAATACATGAACACAGCTCAATATTTACAGTGAAGGAAAAGGGAGCTTTGTTGGGAGTTTTCAGAAGGAGCATCTGCACACATAGTGGTGCAATGTGTGTTCCAGAGTTCTACAGCTAATTAATGATTCAGAGAAGTGCAGGATCACATGGAACAAAAGTTCATTAGCAACTCCTTTGCATGTCTTTGAGGAGCAACTACTCTAGTTTTCCCCTAATAAACTATGCAACACTGCTACACAAGAAGCCTTTATAGAGACACAGACACACACACTCACTCTGACACAGACACAGACTTAGACTTGTATGCCTTACCTGCTACCGCTTTTGTAACTGCCCATGTCACTTTCATAGACAGCAGTGTTGAGTGCTGGAAAACATTGCATTCATTCCCACTACTGTGGTTGAACAGTTAACTATATGTTTCTAAATAATGTCCAGATAATAGAAATATAGGGAAAAACGGTATTAATCCTAGTCTTTGCAAAAAATGAAAAATCATAAAAATATGTCAAACGATAAGTTTGTTTCAGTTAGATTACCATCTTGGTCACTTCCAAACACACATTTCTTTCTCTCAGGTGTGGTATTTGCAAGTTTTTTTACTTGATGTACCCTCCCCTTGGCATACTCCATTTTCTTTTTTGTAAGATTCTTGCTGTGCTGTTAATATACTAGTAGTTTTCACAATCCACTTCAGTCAGGGTAGTTTAACTCAGGATATTTTAGAAATTTATTCTACTGCTTATTTCTTTTGAAAATTGAAGTGCATCTTGTTAATGTTCACTGTACGTGTCTTACCTAGACCAGACACCTTTTCTTTGTTTTTCGTAGTACTTTTAGGTGGGCAGAAATATGTTGTCAACCAAATATTAAGAGCTGCACTCAGTGGTCCTCTTTTTACTTTGGTGTCAGTTGTGACTGCATTTTGCCCAATGTACAGGCATTTCTTCAGCTCCCTTCTTCATGTTTGTCTTTCAAGGTCAGTTCCATAGGTGATGATTTTTATGACAGTATTAACCTTGGTTTAAGGTTAAACATCAAACTTCAATACTGGAGGAGTTGACCCTTTTTGACCACTAGCTTGATGTAGTGTTGAGATCAGTCAAACATCATTATTCTTTCAGTCTTCAACCTTAACACCAAGTTTGGGTCTCTGAAATCAGACGGGAGCAGGTTGACACCAATGACATCACATTCTCTCTTGGAGTTAAGATCTTAAGCTTGACTCAGTGAATATAACTCTACATGATGTTCAACTAAATAATGTCAACACCTTGACCTAGAGCTCATCGACTTTCAGAGTGTCATGATTGTTCCATCTGTATCTTAACCCAGTCATCCAGCTGAAGACATGGATATGGGATGCTACTTTATGCAACTTCCAAATGTAACTCCCTTTCAGTATAATACCGTTTCAGTCAGAATCAAGAAAGAGCAAGTAACTTGGGTTAAACTTCCAGTATGTCAGCACGGGGTATATAATTTAAATAACTTCTATCATATTAAATTACTGTAAATGATTACTGTAGTTTTATTGTACCAGGCAATGAAAAGGCTTTTCACCACCTTTCCTGTTTGCCTGCAGATTGAAACCAATTTACTTTATGCATTTTAATGCATGTAAATAATTTTACATTATATATATATATATATATATATATATATATATATATATATATATATATAGGAACCTATCAGTACCATGAAAGAACACTAACCCGAAGACCAGATCACGGAGACCACATCGCCGACAGAGCAGATCTCCGGCAATGGTAAGTTTAAGTAGTGTGGAACGGTATGTATTCCTGTTTCTGCAATGTGGTGCTACCTCAGAGTTGGTATATTTAAGTAGGGGGTGTGGGGTGCAGGGGGGCTTACCCCCTGCTGTGTATGTGTTTCTTTTTGTTTTGTTTTTTATTTTATTGCAGAAATGGGAAATATATGAGGATATATATATGTATGCATATACATATGGGTGTTATTCAGTCCATCAAAGTGGCTGCTCTGCAGTTGAGTGAATGGCAATCAAATGTGGTCTAATGATCTATGCACTGAAATTTTAAGAATTTGAATTAGTGGAACATTGGACGTATGCAGTTAAGGTAAGTAATGGCTTCGGAAACTAGTGCCAAAACTTTCAGATGTCCTGAAATTTTCAGCATGAAGGAGTGGAAGTGTTAGTGTGAATGTAGGCAAGTTAGTGTAAGGGTTAAGTAAGGGGATAAACTGTGTGTGTGTGTGTGTGTGTGTGTGTGTGTGTGTGTGTGTGTGTGTGTGTGTGTGTGTGTGTGTGTGTGTGTCTGTGGGTGTTTGTGTAGTGGAATGCTACAGAAAAGGTTTTTCAAAGGTACAATCCATGGTTAGGGTTGGGGCAAGACGAGGTTCAGGGCAAGGTCAGGCTTACGGTTAAAGTTAGCAGAAATTAATAAGGAGGTGCAGTGGGATGCAGGAGCCTAATATGTATTATCTTGTAGAAATGGTTGATGGGGTGATATAATAGATGCATTTTAGAACAAATTTCATGATCTGAAGAAATAACATTTGAAGCTTAGAGGAAATACATTTTTGTAAGGAACGTTAATGCTGGAGATGTGTCAACTTCAAAAACAGCACAAGTCAGGATTGCATTAAACAGGTACAAGACAGTTCTAATGTGTGTTAGAAGGAAAATTAAGTTGTTTCTTGAAGGTAGGAAAGGACAGATTATGCTGCCAAGAAGTCCTTTTCTGCCATCAAAATTTGTGCTGCTGTGTCAAAGGTAATAAGTTTTCTAGGGTTATCTTTTAAGGTCACAGTTTTATCTGAATATCTGTTTGTCTGTCTATCTTTATATCTAGCGACCTCTGTATCTATGCAGTTTTAATTTTTGAGGAAGATGCTGTAATAGTGTAGTGAAATCCAAGAATTAAAAATAAATAAATAAAAATAAACTGATGAAATGAAGGAGGAATGTTTGCTGAGTTGTGTTTGTCTAGATTTGAATATATGCTGCTATTGTGACATAAGTGCTTATTTTAACAATGATCTTGGTGATTTATGTGGTTAATGAAATGCTTATTATCACATAACTTGTGCTTTGGCAGCTTAAATCTGTGCCTATGTGACATGGTTTGTTTACAGATTGATGCTTTACTCACTGAAATATTATGCCCACACAAAATGATTTAAGACTTAAATACACCAAGCAAGGTTTTGTATTTGTAGAGATTTGGTATCAGAACACCATTAAGGAAAGCAACAAGTACATGAGCATTGTTTTGGATTACTTGTGAAAAGGAGCTTGAATGGAGGGTCCAACTACCTGCTAAGTATGCTGTTGTTTTTTGCATGGCAGTTCTGAGTATTTCTGTAATGGTTCATGCAGAGTCACTGGCTGGGAATGCAATTAGGACTTACGGCTTTTCCTTTGCTCTTCAGAGAATGTCATGTCACATTTATGCTCTAGAGCTGACGAGTGAAATATTGATAAGTATCTGTACAGCTGCAGAGTTGATGGACATAAACGGATCACTTGCTGAAGGCATATATCATAATCATTTAGATATCTAGTCATCTCAGGCAGCAGTTATAAAATAATATTTCTCTGTCATGGCCTCTGTAATAGCTACCTCATTGATTCCAGACTATCTCTTCCAGTCTTATACCTGTGCTTTAATATTTCAATGCACTATGCAGTAGAGTCCTCAAAATTTTGTAGGGTGATAAATTGTTTGCATGGAATGTATTTTAATTTACTTAAAATCTTTTTATTTCAGTGCTTACTGCTAATGGGTCTTTTCCTCGTCCTTCTGTTAGTGAATTATATTCACTTATATTTTTTCTGCAGGTACAAAAGTAAAAATGTATCTGTTGTAGAAGTTCATTTACTGGTGATAAAGCATCCTTACTAACTTCAGCTAGCATCTGCTTAGGGGAAAGTCCTTAAATAAAACCCATATCTAAAGAAGCATGTTGTAATTCCAGGGTTGCTTAGCTGAATGCTTTGTTGAATGCACTGTCATTTAATATTGGTAGTACAAGATGTGTCAGAGTTCTGAAACTAACCTAGTTTGATTAATTCAATCTGTCTGTAAGGTGGTTTATTTTAATGCATTTGCTGGAAGCTGTAAATCAAAATATAGAAAACTGCTAATAATGAATATTGTATTTAGCAACTTAATCAAAAATTGGTAACCCTGTTTGTTTTAATATTTTTGTTAGAGCTTAACATTCAATTTTTATAGCAGAGAGCTTTAACTTTCAATTTTAATAGCTGTCACAAATAAAAAGTAGAGCATGTGCTGAGATTTTACTTTAAATTAATTTTGCTCAGCAAATGCAAAACAAGTATGTATATTCACACACACACACACACACACACACACACACACACACACACACACACACACACACACGATTTACCTTCAGTTGGTCAATTAATACAGAA